>NC_143394.1:24969838-25274112 GCF_980474605.1 Leiobunum rupestre | reverse complement strand
ACATGATTAAGATATGCAACGCCGTTACGCGTTTTGCCACTGGCTCAGTTTCATAATCGATGAAAACCAGGATTTTATCCTAATGTCTGATGAGTGCTCACCACCAGAACAATCATATGTGGAGTGACGAGAGCCCCCACTGGGGATTCCCTTATCTCTTTCAACCACAGCTTTGGGTTAATCTCTTAGGAGATAGTTAGTCCATTTTTTCTACCAGCCCGACTTAATGGACAGAATTACTTAGTCTATCTTCAAAATGAAGTATCAGACTCATTGGATGACATTCCTTTGGAGAATGACCAATCTCTTTGGTTTCAACAGGAAGGTGTTCCCCATCACCAGCATCAAGTCGTTGTGCAGTACCTCAACAATGAGTTCCCAATTGATGGACTCGGAGGAATGGACCAGTGCGTTAGCTTTCTAGATCCCCGAACGTAACACCTACGGACTTCTTCTTGTGGGGCTTTATCAAAGACCACGTACACCATACACCTGTTACGAGCATCGAAGAGTTACGGGAGGCAATCGTTTAAGCCTGTCGTCTTGTGACGCCAGCAATGATCCAAATCTCTTTTCAAAATATGCTTTACCGTTCCGAAATGTGTATCGCAGCAGACGGCAGTTTAATTGAACCTTTTATTAAAATTTCCATACGTTCCAATAAACGTTTTTGTTTTAGAAATCTTAAGCGTTAATTCTAGCAAAAATACATTTTAGTCAATTGCTTATCTTCGTGAAAACAACTAAAGGGGTATATCAGTGACATCCTACTACCAACTGGTTTTTGGTCATGACCTTAATACTCAGGGAAAAATAAGAGTATTTCTGTAATTTTTATTATGAAAGTATGCTCTTCAATTTCCTCGTTGAAATATTTTGTCTGCTTTCTACCAGAAAACAATTACCATTTCCAAAACCCTAAAAAATTCTTCGATTAGAGTCAAATTTACAAATTGATTAATTTTACGTCACATATTTTTGAGAAAAAAAGCTTGTATTGATCAATTTGAAAGACCCTGTATCGCAAAGTCCAAAAGCAACTCAATTACAGGTTAATTGATAATAAAACGAAGCAATTTGAAGTGAACAGTTAAATTTTTTAATGCATTAGAATTGAAATGTTTTTCAGTTTTGAAATTTCTTTTAAACTTGGAAACTTAAAACATTTCAAATTTCAGTTATCTTCAAAATGAAACATAAAAAACATAACTCAATTAGAATCAATTACAACATCACACTGAGGATGTTCTTATTGGTATGTATTTATGTGAACAGAAATTAGCAAACAAATATTTCCCCGTAGACCTATATCTTGACTTACATTTTGGAATTTAAAATCCTACTTCCATTACGACACAGATGGTGCGCGACTTCCTTTGTGTTATTGGTTTATTAGTTTTCGAGATTAACTACCAAATTTAAAAGAGATAGGGAAAAATCTAGATTCAGGTAAAGACACGTGAATTACTTTAGCATTTTATATGTCATTGCTGCAGTGTAGTGCAAACTTACTTATTTCTAGCGTTTGGTAACATGTAGTAATTACTATGCTGTGCGACATTACCTACATATTACACACAAGTAGACCTAACCAGTGTACTAAAATACAAATCACTGATCGTGCATTTTCTGGGATTTATATATACTTCAAATCGGATGGCCTTTGGATTTTTTCATTAAAATAAGATATATTTCAAAAAGGAATCTCTCGTTGACAATCAATTTTAACTTTTTCGTTGTGCAGAAGATATATAATTTTAAAGCTTTCTATTAAGGAATCCACTGTATTTTAGCTTACCTGGTCTGTTTGAAATTTCCACCCTCTGAATTGTCCCTAGTGGGCTTTTGACTCTATTTAAAACTGTTTATTTTGGCACTATTTGACTAAGACTTTTGCAAAGAAGATCTTAAAAGGAAAATCGTGTTTCAATTGAGTTAGCCAACTGAACCAGAAGAAACCGTTCGAAAATCAATTAAAAAAAATTACTTTTAAGAAAATACTGGCTTTTATTTTAAAAGGCTGCTTTTAAGGCTTCAATTTTTAAAACGGCTTATTTTTAGAATCAAAGGACCGACCAAACTTTTAAGAAAATTAAAGGGAATCCATCCTATTAAGTACTATGAAAACAAAGAATCTAATTATGTGCGTTCTACCACAGTTTCACTGAAAATTATACACTCTTCCGAGTAGAGC
This sequence comes from Leiobunum rupestre, assembly GCF_980474605.1. Classification (NCBI taxonomy): domain Eukaryota; kingdom Metazoa; phylum Arthropoda; class Arachnida; order Opiliones; family Sclerosomatidae; genus Leiobunum; species Leiobunum rupestre. The sequence goes on along the minus strand of NC_143394.1, from coordinate 25,271,918 downwards.
TATTTTTTGGCTTGCCAACTTGTTATTTGATCGCACCAGGCTTTTTGCTCAAAAACTATATTACCTAGAAATGTGAAATTTTCAGGACGTACACTATCTGTGAAGTTTGTTGTTATTTGTAAATGAATAGTGACTTTTCACGGTTTTGGATTTTTGAATGCTAGGTGGTAGACGAAAATTGCCAATGAAACAAGTTGTAGAGCATACTCGAAAACCTTAAATGAAATTGTTTTGGTCGGAATTGGTCAATTTGTCACCATTTTTCTTGTCATGAAAAATAACAAGATGGTAGAAGGTGGCCTGAGCCTTTTCAAAACTTATTTAAAAAGAAACCTATCTAAACTGTAATGTTTGTATTACTGCTAAAAATGAAGGTCTTTTAAAGTAATTTTTTCTGCTAAATATTTTTGCGATAAAAATTTTTCAAAAAGTGTTCAATAATTTCCCCATCTACTGCTATACACGTTCGTGCGCGATACAGCATATTTTGAAATGAACCACGGACCCTAGCAGGAGCTTCGAGTCGAAACGCTGCAAAACATTGTTTGGCGCAAGTCTTATTCTCTAGTGACTGGCGTCTTACAACCTTCACGAATCCCCACGGGAAAAAGTCATACGGTTTCAAATCTGTGGACCTAGGAGGCCATGGCACTGGGCCGTTTCTTCTAATCCGAAGCTCAGGGAACTCGGTGTTAAAGAAGTGTGAGGAGGCACACCATCATGCTGGAACCAAGGGTATGGAACGTCGTTCAGAGGTACATGTTCCTACGCTTCTGAAACTTCATTCTGTAGGAAGACCACGTAGCTCTCCCCATTAAGCCGATTTGGTAGAAGAAATAGACCAATAACGCGATCTCCTAGTAGAAGCGAAATTGGACCAATTGTGGTGAGGAAATCCCCAGTGCGTATTTTCATCGCTCCACATGTGGTTGTTCTGTCTGTTAAACGGGTCGTCTCTCGACAATCGGACATGAGAAGCAAACAGAGGAAATTTTAATTTGCATCGGCCATATTGAACCAGTTGCAAAAGGCCAATCTAAATCGCCTATCACCATCGTAAAGTGCTTGGTGGAGCGTGGCACGTTATTGATTAAAGTTATGGTGGTCAAGGACACTCCGGACATAATACGTTGACAAGTCCAAATTGGGGCATGCCATTCTTATACTTGCTCGATGGTAGGCGACAAAGTAGGCGATGACTGTGTCTTCCATAGTAATGTTATGATGTTCCCGTCCGCAGAATCTGGGATTCACGTTGCCATCGTCTTCAAAATCACGGGGAATAGTGTGGTGATCTGGTCGACTCTCAGGATAGAACATTGGAAATAACTGACCTACTGCGAAGTATAACTCTTCCATCTGCGACCGCTGTTCACGGATATAACGAGGCATACTTAGTTACTGAAGTACGTTGAGATTATGATTTTAATATCGGTGACTTCACTTTTTAAATACTTAAAAGGAAAGCTTTTAAACGAAGTGTAAGTGCAAAAAGCTTTGGGAAATTCAGTTCGCATAAATTACCACATTTTTGTATACTTCTTACAACCTCTTTTTAATTTTATATCACTTTCGGTAATGATTTTTTCTCACAAAATAAATAACTAATCAAAAAAATTAAGTTTAAGAAACGTTCATTTTTAACAGTCATACAAACATTACAATTTAGATATGTTTCTTTTTAAATTAGTTGTGAAAAGGCTAAGGCCACCTACTTGTTATTTTTCATGGCCTACTATCACAGTGACAATTTGGCCTATTCTGACCAAACCAATTTCATTTAAGCTTTGGGAGTATGCTCTACAACTTTTTTATTGATAGTTTTCATCTAGCACCTAGCTTTAATAAAATAAAAATTCCAAAACCGTGAAAAATGTCACGAGTAATTTTGTGTACATTTTATTATATTATTAATATTGGATATATTCATTAAAATTTTATAAATACAAGTAAAAGTATTTATTTGGTGAGTTTTTATTTGGTTAAACAAAAATTTACAAAAATAGAGAAAGGTAATAGAAGTGTGAAGGAGGTTAGTATGGAAGGTAAAAATGTAACAAGTTGGCCAGCCAAAATATACCTCTCCTCGGAAGAAGTGTCCCTAGTGTTATAAATTTCTCTAAATGACCCTTAAAGATAGATCTCCGCAATTCAGAGTTATTTACTAAAACCGTAATCCTGGTTCTATCCCGCCCGGTATAAAACTTTAATTATAATTAAAATAATTGAGACGAAACAACCGATTATAATTTATTCAGAATATTATAAATTAAGTAATTACAAGAATGAGTTAGACGTACTAAAACAATGAGTTAGACATACTAAAACAATGCACAACTGAATTTAACCCTTTTTACAGTACAAGCTTATCAGTTGAATATAATACGAAGCAAATTTTAATGAAAAAAATATCTTCAGAGGGTATTTGTATTTTTCTCGCTTACGAAATAGTTGCCGCATCTTTAACGCTCATTTTATTTCAACACTCGCCCTTGATGAAGATACCGTAGAATAGCTATATTCGACATCTGGTAGTGGACGACTCGTAGACTTTCAGTTGAAATTGTGACACATACCGCATGAAAAAGACCAATGCCGTCCAATTTCCAATATTGTATAATGATTCGCACACAAAGGAACTCAATGACTGCCTTAGGAATCGTAGATATCCAAATAGCCACACCAAATGTATTAACAAGAAGCAAAAACCTTACCATCAACAAAGCACATAGAGCCACTTGACTAAACGACAGCTCTTATCTCTGCTGACTGCGCTAAAACAAGATTTGACCTTTAAAATTTCATACGTAAAAATTATAAGCTGAGTTTATAATTTTCAAAGAAGCATAACATGTGTCGGTGGTTCTGTGGTAGAACATTCGCCTGCCATGTAGGAGGCCTCGGGTGGTGCATTCTTTTTAATCAACAGAGAAGACGCTACATTAGAATATCTTCGATGCAATAATTTAAATGGAACACGAAATTTCGTTCTATTTAAAAAAAACGAAATTTAATACTCTGTTAATTTGTAATAAACGCTTCCGATAAAGCTGAAGGTCTAATTTTCGATGAAGCGTAATAAGTGTCGGTGGTTCTTTGGTAGAACGTCCGCCTGTCATACAGGAGGTCTCAGTTTCAAATCCCGTCCGATGCGATAGAAAATTTATACTAAGACGAATACCGTAACCAATTGGTGGAAACCGTGCCATTTGTACGTTGAGGCGTTTATCGTGACCATCAGCACTCGGCAGTGCCGTAACTAGGGCTGTGCCAGCGGTGCCCAGGCACAGGGCGCATACCGTGGAGGGGCGCCGAAATGACCAGACCAGTACCTATACTTAGACCGCGTTTACATGGTCGCACTTTACACGACAAACAGAGCTATCTTTTTTTTTTGGTTCGTCATGTAAACGCAAAAATTCGACAGAATGTCTCGCTCCATTTTTGGTAGAAAGGTGCGACAGCATGAGGTAGACTTTTTCAATTGGAGCGACCCGAAATCGCCATAAAGACGCTGTCGAACCCTTTCGTAGAGGTTTTTCCCTAAAAAATCCTCCGCAAAAGATTTACCGATTCGGAAATTAAAGCTTTGATTAAAGTTATTCATGAAAAAAAGCTGCTAAGTATTTTAGAAGGGAAAAGGCTGAATAATGCCGAATTTTTTAAAAATATCGAAAAAGAGTTGAAAAAATTAGGGTTTAAAAATAAGGATTGGCAACAAATTAGAAATAAATGAAAAAATTTAAAACGGAATTTATTTAAGAAAAATCTAAGCGTTTGAAATCGGGATCAGGAGACGCGTCTTGTTCAGGCTTCAAGTATTTCGAAGAAATGAACGAAATTTTAGGCTCAAGAACGATAACCAAAGTGCAAAAAGATGGACTCGAAAGCGAACCTTAAGATATTTACAGTAAGTTTCATATTCGTTATTATCAGTTTCTAGCTATTGGTCCATCGAGCCGGATCCTCGTTACATCAGTGAGTTGCTACAACTCAAACTGAGGGATCTGGTCTTCTAATCCTGGCGTGTGGGACAGTTCGGTTCGTGATAGTCATCTAATTCAACGAAGTATGGATAATCTGATCAACAAACGATGTGGCATCAAGGGACAGTTAACAAGACTTGAAGGAATCGTCACCAGTCACGCAACTTAACCACTCACGGACACCGCAGTAAAACTATACCGAGGCAAAGCGGAGAGAGTTGTACCTGAGTTGGAAATGCTTCAAACGTCTATTATATTACTGCCATAGATTTCGACACAAATGAAACTGAGTTCAACGAACTGATCGGAAGGGCAGAGACACTTAGCATATTCTTTAACGATCCTTTGGCTCAGCGAACAGCCGCAACAGCACAACAAACCCAGCCAGTCTGAAGAGTCATCAATGAATTCAAATGGAGTCAATTGCTTGGTAACAAGAGAATCTTGAACATCATCCCAGGTTGTTTTAGCCACGGCAGTGTTCGAGGTTGAACTATCAGACGGGCAACTACGATCAATACGAGCATTGTATCACGGTCGCCATATCAGGAGTTGGAGCCGGCGACGTTGGCACTTCACAAGGAAGCGTCCAGTTTACCATCAAACTAAACGATGGAGATGGCCCAATCTAGGTTTACGCATTGGTAATGAGAACTGTTACTAACGATCTACCCAATTTTCCGATTAACATTAGTTCATGGACTCATATCAAGAAACTAAAATTGGCGGACTCAACATTTCATCAACCTGGTCCTATCAAGGTGTTGTTAAGTGCTGACATCTATCTTAATCTAGTACGATATGCTATTCGCACGGGACGACATTGAACACCGTCTTCGGTTGGGTGATTTGCGGTCCGAAGGATTGATGAGTCCAGAACAACGACCTCCAATGGTCCAAATTCATTCGTATACAATCGATGACCAATTGTCTAGATTCTGGGAGCTAGAAGAGATATGTCCGAAAAGATCACTCACTGTCGACGAACTTCAATGCGAAGAAAGCTTCTCAAAATTCACCACCCGCAACAAGGACGGAAGATACGTAGTTCGTCTTTCATTAAAGGGTTATCAAGAACTTGGAGAATCCCGACACATGGCGGTACGAAGATTTACGAACCTAGAGAGACGACTACAAACAAATCCTGGTGTATACGAACAATATCGGACATTCGTGAAATAATATATCGACCTCGGACACATGTCCTTGCTCTATGAAGAAGAAAGATCTGGTCGTAAGGAATTCTATTTACCACATAACGCCATTGTCAAAGAGAGCAGTACTACTACAAAATTAAGAGTAATTTTCAATGCGTCAGCTAAATCAACAAACGACATCATGCTTGTCAGGCCCAAAATTCAAGACGACTTAATATTGTTATTGATTCGTTTCAGGCTACACGCTGTCGTAATGATGGCAGACATTGAGAAAATGTACAGACAAATCTTAGTCCATTCACAGGACACGAATCTACAACGAATTGTTTGGCGCACAAGTCCATCAGAGCAATTACGTCACTACAAGTTACTAACAGTCACGTATGGTACTGCGTCTGCTCCGGTCCTTGCGACACGAACGCTCAAGCAACTTTCAATCAAAGATTTTCCAGTATAACACTAACTTAATATGAAATCAAACTTAGCAATATTCCCTTTAGCGGTATTCATTTTACATAAAGGTCTACGAAACCTTCGAGTTTCATAAAATCCGGTGAAAATCACCGCGGGTAGCTTTCATTGTAATTGCAATGTATGCTCGCAAAGATAAACATATTGTTCTGTTAATCAAACGCGAAAAAATTCATTTTATAGGCTGTTACTGATAGGTTTTGAACAGGTCTTCCAAAAGACAGCTGATTTATTGAGAGTATGTGAGTGTTCATGCAAAAAAACCTAATTTGTTATTTTTTCTATAAATAGATTTGCATTTTCATAGCAAATGCTTTAATTAAAAAATGCAACTGCAATTTCAACTAGCCATACAGTCGGTAAATCATACATATTTTGCAAGGTTTATCATACTGTATCATAAAATGTCTTCAATTTATTTCTATATCAACTGCAGCAACGCAAATAGATAAACATTTGGGGTGAAAAACAACTTAAGACCAAACGATGGTTTAATTAAGATTTTTGTTCGATTCACCGATCAATATGGGTTCTGAATAACTCTACTAAAAGTAACTTGTTAAATTATTTCCACAACGCCATCGGTTTAGCAAAGTTTATGTAAAGTTAATATAGTTGGATAAAATCATTCGTAAAAATTGAATAATTATGGCATTTCAAGTATATTTTTCTCGTTATATTAAACTAAATGTTTTTCTTACCAGCGTTTTTAATCCAAATTAATATGTTAATAAAATAACTTATCATAGTGACATGACTGAGCGATATCTCTGGAAATGTACTCTCTGTTTTTTTTCTTTAATTTGCACCGAAAGTGAAATCGGCTGAACGGCCAATTATTTGATGATTTACGATTATGAACTTTGAGTCAAATTCAGTTTTCATGGCTTCTAAGTTTTAGGATTTAGCCGTTTGATTTTTAAATAGCAGATGACTTTATCCTTAAATATTTTCTCTAGACAATGATGTTCAACGGGGGAGTAACGTGTTGCAGATTTAGACACATACATAACCTGTCGTCCCCGGCAGCCGACATGTTGTTAAAAAAGCGTCGACAACTTTCAGATAATCCCTAGCTCAGTCACGCACACGTTGAAGAATAAAATTATCATAAGTTAATTAGGAGGAATAATAGCTACTTTTATTACACAGTTACAGGTCTGAGCAACAACAAGAAGAAATTCCCACTCGTTTTCGTCACGTGTTTATTATGGTTTTCATTCGTAAACTACAGTTCTGCTAAAAACTACCTGGAGCATTGACTCTATTTAAGCTAAGGTTTTCTACGATTTTTATATAATATGAATGAATTATCTTACGTTTAGTTTAAAAACATTGTCAGTTATAGCTATATGTTTGGTTTGTCTAATAAAAAAGAATCACGTGGATTTTCGCTGATGTATCAGCGAGGGAAGAAAAAATATTTATTGTGTTTATGAAATTTTGGTGTTTGTTAGAACGTTTATAGGAATTTCGTTTTGACTGCCCTAGGAACAGTAAATTCTGTAGAAACCAAATTTATCTAAAATGGAAGTTTTATCCTTAAGTTAAAACAAAACTGTGTGTATTTTGTTGTAACGGACATTTAAGTACACACAATCCCCCGATGTACTAATAATTTTAAATATTAAATTTAAATTTGATCAAACATTCAACCACCCTGTACAATAACTTAATAAACCCAAGAAGAATTTTACTGAAAAATGATTTTTTTTAGTTACCTGGTCTTGGAAATAACGAAGCGAAATGCGAACACCTTAATTTAAATTAATTTTTAAACAAACTGAGTTTTTCGAGTTACCTGGAAACGCGAAAACCTTAATTTAAATTACTTCGTAGACAATCCGAATTTTTCGAGTTACCTGGTTTTGGAAATAAGGTTTTGGAGTTAGACGGCACCTGTATCAATTGGTACGAAATTCAAATATCACAATAGTGCGTAAGTTGAATGATAATCTGATTTTTTCAATGATTGACATATCATGTCAGATCCGGCGGTGGTGGCCAACACTGCACGTGATCTTAGTACACACAAATCACTTAGGATTGTGTGAAAAACTGCTTGGATTTTGTTGTTGCTGGTTAATGTTTTAAATAAAAGGTAAAACTAAATAGTTTTTTCTTAAATGGTATTCCGTTTGATTGTTAACCGATTTATAATTTTATCAAAGCCTCTGCTTAATTTGAAAATTGGGAAATTTTCTCAGATACTGGCAAATATTTCGCGACATCAAATTACTATCCGCACGCCCTGACAACTAACGAATGATTATCTAATCTGAGCTCTAACGATGTAGATATGAATTAACTTAATTTAAAACAAACTGAGTAGGTGACTTACCGATTAAAATATTCCTTACACTGAAATAATTGACTAAAATTATAATTTTTTAAATAAAAATTTATGAGATTTTAAAATAACATATATCGGGTTACTTGATTTTATTGATTTTCACAGAAAATATTTCTTTGTGAAGAAAAACTGAACTGAACTTTTGACTCCTTTAATCATGGATAAAAGATAAGCGAACGCCGACCTCTACAAGGAGCCATAGCTATTTGAGCATATAATTAATGACGATACGTTACTCTAGGTTAGGGCTCTCAAAACCCCGCGGAAGCCACAGAGATCAGAATTAAGCGATATTTTTACCCCGCCATATTCTTTTAAGAGATTTTTGGCAGCTCTTTTTCATTTTTGGAGCCTTAATTTCCTAAAAGTTCGCGCCCCTCTAATGGTCCTTTCTGTGCTACTCCCTAATAACATTATCATGCTAGGCCTATAACAGCGGGTTTAGTAAAATGTGTTTTACTCGTCTGAAAGGGATATATATCATGCGATAATGATAAACTGCGTAAATATAATGGAAGGTGAGAAACTGAAACCTTAAACCAACATCGGCTTTTTATAGTTGGCGAAATATGTATTACAAACTTTTCTTTACATGATATATTGTTTAAATTTTGAAACTACTGTAAAGTATTAAAATAGTCTAAAATAGCAATCAATTGGTTTTAAATGAAAGAGGGAATTTTTGTGCGGCTGTTTAGACCGCCAAACAAATTTGTCAGGTTGAGGTGATTGTAGACCATTACTTAAAAATGTTTTTTTTTAAAAGCTCATACTCTTACCAATTTCATCAGAGCTGGAGCCAATTTTATAAAATAATTTATATATATATAGTAAGGACTGTTAAAGAAAAGTAGAAGGAAAGTAAGGGTGTGGCGTCAGTCCCAGGATCGAGGATCGAGGATCCAGGATTTAAGGGGTGAAATGGGGGTAAAATCATCGAAAAGTCAATGTATTTAGGGTATTTCTCGCGACGATTTGTTTTCTCATATATCAACATATTATGTCCAGGCCAACTTGTTCATTTATCTACGCTTATCTCGAAAGATACTTGAACGTATATCTTATCAAGCTTTATCGTACGGAATAAGTTGAAATGATGTAAAAATTGATAACATAGGCGACGCGTGTGCAGATTACCCCGGGGGACGCGGTTAATTTAAAACACGGAGTGTTTTGACGTCATGGAATATTCGTTGTTAAAGTAGAATGGAAATATTTTTTAACTTCATTTTAATATCATTGTAGTATGCTTGACACTTGAACCAATCTCAAGAGTATTTCTTAAAACGAATATCTCGATCGCGTTTTATCGTACGAAATAAGTGGAAATTATGTAAGTTGTATGATTAATAACCTAGGCAGGGAGGCGCGGATTGCCCGGGCGCGCGGTTAATTTGAATTTAAAACATGGATTCCCTCTCCGAAATAATTCATGTACCGAAAATTGGACCGCAAGTTTTTTTCTTTTAGGGGAATCTCTATGGGAGTTTAACATTACAATAAAGCTAATAGGTCCAGTTTGGGGTACTTTTGGTCCGAAATGGGGTACATATGGCCGAAAATGGTGACTTTGGTCGTTTTAAGGGTACTTTTGGTCTATTTTGGTCCATTTTTGGGTACATCAGAAAAGCAGTTGGAAAAACGAAGAGCCTTATTTTTTTTTCCCACCCATCTCCAAACTCCAAAAATTTATTGTTATAATTTATTTATCCCTTGCGTAGGTATAAAATAAGATAAAAACCACTTACCTATATTTTAATTACGGTAAATTAAAAATACTTAATTAGTGTACTAAGTTACGTTTAAAAGAACCTTTTGTAACAATTCCAATATGTAAATATAGGTATAAGGATTGAAAAAATACTTAAAGTGGTTTTACTGATAAACTCTAAAGGAATTTAACTTTAAAGGGTATCTTAGATTATTGTTTTTAATTTTATTCAAGTTTAAAACGTATTAAGAGTCCTTCAAAGTACTATAAAAGGATTTTATTTACGAACTTAATTCATATTTTCTTCAAACTTTCAATTCGATTTTATTACTATTTAAATACGGTAAAAAATAATTCTTATACACAAATATAGTCAGAAAGGTACTATAAAACACTAAAATTAAAATTAAATTAAATTTGTGTGGATAAGATTTGTAAATATCATTTTGAAACTAATAACTTTCACGCTTTATTTAAGTCAAGCCAATAAAAACAATTACCTACATTTTAAATACGGTAAAATATAAATACATTTCCGATATGTAAATAGGTAGAATAACACTATGAAACGTTCCTTTTTCTTCTTTTAATACGACAACACACAACTCTGATACGCAAATATATAAAGAAAATATAAAAAAAATTTACTCTACGTTCGATACGTTAAAATACATTTCCGATACACAAATATAGATAAAGAAATACTATAAAATGTAAAAAGGTAGAAAAATACTACACATTAACCATTATGAATTTAAGCTTACAACATCCTTCACGTATAGAGCATAACATATATGTTCAGAGTTAACTTGTTTCCTCGTTATCTTTATCGCATGTGTTTTAAATAGCGTATGGAATAAGTTAAGAATGTACTGAAATGGTGTATGTTTAAACCTCGTAGAATAAAGAATAAAACATATGTTCAGAGTCGGCTTGATTACGGTGTAGTCACGTAGGAAGAAAAATACTACAACACTCTCTATACTCTACATTCAACACGTTAAAATATACTTCCGAAATGCCAATATAGGTAGTAAAATACTACAAAATCTCTATACTTTACCTTCAATACGTTGAATTACATTCCAATATGTAAATATAGGAGGAAAAATACTACAAAAGCCTCTTTTCTTGGCGTTCAATATGTTAAAAAAGATTTCTGAAATGCAAATGTAGGTAGTAAATACTACAAAATCTCTATACTCTACCTTCAATACGTTAAATTACATTCCAATATGTAAATATAGGTAGTAAATACTACAAAAGCCTCTTTTCTTGGCGTTCAATATGTTAAAATAGATTTCTGAAATGCAAATATAGGTAGTAAATACTACAAAAGCCTCTTTTCTTGGCGTTCAATATGTTAAAATAGATTTCTGAAATGCAAATATAGGTAGTAATTACTACAAAAGCCTCTTACTCTACGTTCAATACGTTAAATTAATGATATGCCTCCGATCGAATCGTTCATTTTTTCCTATTTAAATATACGCATTTAAATTAGAATTGCTTCTAGTGATCGGCAGTCGATTAATTTTTATCCACAAATTTTCCGATTTATTTAAAAAACGTTGGTAAAAAGAATATCATTTTAACTTATTTAATTGTGTTTTTTACCCAACCAAGCATTTATTTGAATAAAAGTGGTATTTATTTAAATAACCAATAGTTCAATAAAAATTGTTAAATGTTTAAATAATCGAAAGTGAACAAGCCTATTTTTTAAATAACACAAACAGACTTTAGAGTTGATAAGATTTGTAAATATCATTTGAAACTAATAATTTTCACGCTTTATTTAAGTCAAGCAATTACATTTTTAAAAATGAAAGAAGTTAAACAATATAAAAATTTGTAAATATTGTAAATATTTTTAGGTAATAAAGAAATTAAGAAATGTTTTAATTAAAATATCTTTCATTTTCTACTACATTTTTAAAAATGAAAGAAGTTTAACAATATAATTATTCTCATATAATTTCAAAATCAGGTATTATTTAAAGTACAAATGCATAATTTAGTGAAGCAATTCTTATTTAAATACTTTTATTTAATTAATTTGTGTATCTGAAATGTATTTATTGAAAAATAAGTGGGTTTTACTATTTATCACGGTTTTTTATATATATATATATATATTGGAATTGTTACAAAAGGTTCTTTTAAACGTAACTTAGTACATTAATTTATTTTGGAAGTTCAAAACGTATTAAGAGCCCTTCAGAGTACTATAAAAGGATTTCATTTACAAACTAAATTAATATTTTCTTCAAACTTTCAATTCGTTATAATTTGAATTTAAATGAAAACATCATGGATTAAAGGTGCGTAATCTACTATTAGACCGAACTAATTAAAAAAAAACTTAAAGTAAGTAGTTTTACCGATAAACTCTAAAGGAATTTTAGAATTTTCTAGAATAGCAAAGTAAAACTAAAACGTAAACCAAGTTTAAAACGAAACTAATAACTGGGAGAAAGGTTGAAGTAAGTAATTTTTTTTGATTTTTCGTTTTTTAATTTTTGAGTTCCCTATATTATTATAAACTAAATTAAATATAATTTTTGAAAATTTGTGATAAAAGATCTGCTCCTTTGTGTTTTACATATATTTAAAAACTCGAGATTTTAATGAATTGTTTTCAAAGCATGAAAAATATAGCAGATCCTTTGATTTTAATTGTAGTTAGTAGTTACTTAAAAAAAAGGTCGCTAGCTGACTTGGAGCTGGTGTAGTTAAATTTTAAAAATGTGTATTTTACATTTTGTTTGTAAAAGTTTTTTTGAAAAAGTTTAGTATTATAGTTTAAATTTATTAAATAAAATAAAATATAAATTATACATTTGGTTTAGTATTTTACTATTGCAAGTAAAATTAACAGTAATTTCAATTACTTTTTTAGTTTTTTTTTGACAAATATGCAAACTATTTAGTTATTTCAAAAACAAATACGTCGAATTATTTGGTATTCGAAATACTATTGGTTAGTTTTTATATCTTTAATTTTATTTTTCAGAACAATTTCTCTTTGTCTAGCTTCTTCTAACTTTAATTTAGATGGCCTTAAAGCCAAGTATTTAACAAATTTTGTAACCAAGTAGATGGAGCTTTAAACAATTTTTCAGTCATGTAGTCAAGGAAATGTTCAAATATACGTGTATTTGGTCATTTTGATGGTCAAATAGCCCAGTATGGAACTGCGAGATGATAGTCAGACATTGAGACGCGGGTGGCGCCCGTGCCCCAGTGTCCGCGCCAGCCCCGTCGGTGCCCCATTTCACATTTCAGACGTCAACGGAGGCTCGGGGCACCGACGGGGCTGGCGCGGACGCTGGGGCACCTGACTATTTAATAAAATTAAAGATATAAAAACTAACCAATAGTATTTCGAATACCAAATAATTCGACGTATTTGTTGTTGAAATAACTAAATAGTTTGCATATTTGTCAAAAAAAAACTAAAAAAGTAATTGAAATTACTGTTAATTTTTCTTTCAATAGTAAAATACTAAACCAAATGTATAATTTATATTTTATTTTATTTAATAAATTTAAACTATAATACTAAACTTTTTCAAAAAAAACTTTTACAAACAAAATGTAAAATACACATTTTTAAAATTTAACTACACCAGCTCCAAGTCAGCTAGCGACCTTTTTTTTTAAGTAACTACTAACTACAATTAAAATCAAAGGATCTGCTATATTTTTCATGCTTTGAAAACAATTCATTAAAATCTCGAGTTTTTAAATATATGTAAAACACGAAGGAGCAGATCTTTTATCACAAATTTTCAAAAATTATATTTAATTTAGTTTATAATAATATAGGGAACTCAAAAATTAAAAAACGAAAAATCAAAAAAATTACTTACTTCAACCTTTCTCCCAGTTATTAGTTTCGTTTCAAACTTGGTTTACGTTTTAGTTTTACTTTGCTATTCTAGAAAATTCTAAAATTCCTTTAGAGTTTATCAGTAAAACCACTTACTTTAAGTTTTTTTTTAATTAGTTCGGTCTAATAGTAGATTACGCACCTATAATCCATGATGTTTTCATTTAAATTCAAATTATAACGAATTGAAAGTTTGAAGAAAATATTAATTTAGTTTGTAAATGAAATCCTTTTATAGTACTCTGAAGGGCTCTTAATACGTTTTGAACTTCCAAAATAAATTAATGTACTAAGTTACGTTTAAAAGAACCTTTTGTAACAATTCCAATATATATATATATATATAAAAAACCGTGATAAATAGTAAAACCCACTTATTTTTCAATTAATACATTTCAGATACACAAATTAATTAAATAAAAGTATTTAAATAAGAATTGCTTCACTAAATTATGCATTTGTACTTTAAATAATACCTGATTTTGAAATTATATTAGAATAATTATATTGTTAAACTTCTTTCATTTTTAAAAATGTAGTAGAAAATGAAAGATATTTTAATTAAAACATTTCTTAATTTCTTTATTACCTAAAAATATTTACAATATTTACAAATTTTTATATTGTTTAACTTCTTTCATTTTTAAAAATGTAATTGCTTGACTTAAATAAAGCGTGAAAATTATTAGTTTCAAATGATATTTACAAATCTTATCAACTCTAAAGTCTGTTTGTGTTATTTAAAAAATAGGCTTGTTCACTTTCGATTATTTAAACATTTAACAATTTTTATTTAACTATTGGTTATTTAAATAAATACCACTTTTATTCAAATAAATGCTTGGTTGGGTAAAAAACACAATTAAATAAGTTAAAATGATATTCTTTTTACCAACGTTTTTTAAATAAATCGGAAAATTTGTGGATAAAAATTAATCGACTGCCGATCACTAGAAGCAATTCTAATTTAAATGCGTATATTTAAATAGGAAAAAATGAACGATTCGATCGGAGGCATATCATAAATTTAACGTATTGAACGTAGAGTAAGAGGCTTTTGTAGTAATTACTACCTATATTTGCATTTCAGAAATCTATTTTAACATATTGAACGCCAAGAAAAGAGGCTTTTGTAGTATTTACTACCTATATTTACATATTGGAGTGTAATTTAACGTATTGAAGGTAGAGTATAGAGATTTTGTAGTATTTACTACCTACATTTGCATTTCAGAAATCTTTTTTAACATATTGAACGCCAAGAAAAGAGGCTTTTGTAGTATTTTTCCTCCTATATTTACATATTGGAATGTAATTTAACGTATTGAAGGTAAAGTATAGAGATTTTGTAGTATTTTACTACCTATATTGGCATTTCGGAAGTATATTTTAACGTGTTGAATGTAGAGTATAGAGAGTGTTGTAGTATTTTTCTTCCTACGTGACTACACCGGAAACGTCTCTGTGTTATTCGCTTTCGTAATCAAGCCGACTCTGAACATATGTTTTACTCTTTATTCTACGAGGTTTAAACATACACCATTTCAGTACATTCTTAACTTATTCCATACGCTATTTAAAACACATGCGATAAAGATAACGAGGAAACAAGTTAACTCTGAACATATATGTTATGCTCTATACGTGAAGGATGTTGTAAGCTTAAATTCATAATGGTTAATGTGTAGTATTTTTCTACCTTTTTACATTTTATAGTATTTCTTTATCTATATTTGTGTATCGGAAATGTATTTTAACGTATCGAACGTAGAGTAAATTTTTTTTTATATTTTCTTTATATATTTGCGTATCAGAGTTGTGTGTTGTCGTTTTAAAAGAAGAAAAAGGAACGTTTCATAGTGTTATTCTACCTATTTACATATCGGAAATGTATTTATATTTTACCGTATTTAAAATATAGGTAATTGTTTTTATTGGCTTGACTTAAATAAAGTGTGATATTTACAAATACTATCCACACAAATTTAATTTAATTTTAATTTTAGTGTTTTATAGTACCTTTCTGACTATATTTGTGTATAAGAATTATATTTTACCGTATTTAAATAATAATAAAAGTGAATTGAAAGTTTGAAGAAAATATGAATTAAGTTCGTAAATAAAATCCTTTTATAGTACTTTGAAGGACTCTTAATACGTTTTAAACTTGAATAAAATTAAAAACAATAATCTAAGATACCCTTTAAAGTTAAATTCCTTTAGAGTTTATCAGTAAAACCACTTTAAGTATTTTTTCAATCCTTATACCTATATTTACATATTGGAATTGTTACAAAAGGTTCTTTTAAACGTAACTTAGTACACTAATTAAGTATTTTTAATTTACCGAAATTAAAATATAGGTAAGTGGTTTTTATCTTATTTTATACCTACGGAAGGGATAAATAAATTATAGCAATAAATTTTTGGAGTTTGGAGATGGGTGGAAAAAAAATAAGGCTCTTCGTTTTTCCAACTGGTTTTCTGATGTACCCAAAAATGGACCAAAATAGACCAAAAGTACCCTTAAAACGACCAAAGTCACCATTTTCGGCCCTATGTACCCCATTTCGGACCAAAAGTACCCCAAACTGGACCTATTAGCTTTATTGTAATGTTAAACTCCCATAGAGATTCCCCTAAAAGAAAAAAACTTGCGGTCCAATTTTGGGTACATGAATTATTTCGGAGAGGGAATCCATGTTTTAAATTCAAATTAACCACGCGCCCGGGCAATCCGCGCCTCCCAGGTAATCCGCGCGCGCGCGCGCTATCTTCCTGCCTAGGTTATTAATCATACAACTTACATAATTTCCACTTAATTCGTACGATAAAACGCGATCGAGATATTCGTTTTAAGAAATACTCGTGAGATTTGTTCAAGTGTCAAGCATACTACAATGATATTAAAATGAAGTTAAAAAATATTTCCATTCTACTTTAACAACGAATATTCCATGACGTCAAAACACTCCGTGTTTTAAATTAACCGCGTCCTCCGGGGTAATCTGCGCACGCGTCGCCTAGGTTATCAATTTTTACATCATTTCAACTTATTCCGTACGATAAAGCTTGATAGGATATACGTTCAAGTATCTTTCGAGATAAGCGTAGATAAATGAACAAGTTGGCCTGGACATAATATGTTGATATATGAGAAAACAAATCGTCGCGAGAAATACCCTAAATACATTGACTTTTCGATGATTTTACCCCCATTTCACCCCTTAAATCCTGGATCCTCGATCCTCGATCCTGGGACTGACGCCACACCCTTACTTTCCTTCTACTAAGAAACCCTGTCACGTAAATAATTTTACATTAGTATATTAAATAAATAACAATTTAACAAATAGTTTAGAAGGATTTTATTTTTCGAAGACTAATTCTAGTGATTGTTATTTAAGATTGTTGTGTTAAGAGTAAACGAATTGAGAGCTTTTTGTTTCTTGCCCTGATAAGCCAAATCTCATATAGGTAAAAGGTTTCGTCCCATTTTGTTTCTTGGTTAATTTTTTACCAGTGAAAATTGTGAGTATTTGAAAACGCGAAACATACACTTTTTCAGTATCAATTTACCCCTGATTTTCAATGTTAAATAGACTATTTACCACCAAAAAACATGGTAATTAGCAACGGGCCAAATTTTTACAATCTAATTCAGTATTCTTGTAAGACACGTTCAATATATTTCCAGATTAAACAGTGTATGCATCATAACGAGCTAGCAATCATATCCCTTGAATAATTGGTTTGTTATTATTATCCCACGGTAGTGAAAACCCTCCAAAATATCTAAAAATCTCCTGACTAATCGTACTTTTAGAAATAGTCCAATTGACGGTGGGGTTTGTATTGCACACACGATGTAGATTTCGAACATGGCTATTGCCTCTTATGCCCAAATTGTTTTTTCACGCCCACTTACTAGTTATTGAAAACTTTATTTGTACGTTTTCAGGTATGCACTAGAACTTTCTCATTGGAAAAAGTTTTTTTCGGTAAAATGTTTTTAATTTTTCGATAAATTAAAAATTGGAAAGAACCTGATTTCATAAGTATATTCTGAAAAGTTTAAAACTGAACCCATTATAGTTTTTGTCAAAAATACCCTTTCCGAGTGAAGTCAAACACCCTGTATATAGTCATTTTCAAACCAAAAGGAATCGCATGGTGCAAAAATTATTTTGATTTACATTTTGAACAATATTGACGATTAAAATGAAGTGTAATCAAACTGGAGTTTTTGAAGAGTCAAAACACAAATAAAACATCGTTAGGGAAAACGCGGATGAGATGGGAGACCGAAACGATCCCCGAGATCTTACCGTCGCCAATAGGCTGGTTAACTATTCAGATATGCTCATAATATATCTCTTCAAGTATCCCATTAAAATTCAAAAGTGTGTCATTTAAACAGGATCATAAATTCTAATGAAAAATGTATTTCCACGCGGCAGCTAATTTGATAATTCAAGGCACGCGCCGAATTTCAACTCATCATATCAAAGCGATTTTCGGATCTTTTGTAGGGAATATACGGTATCTTTTGAAAACAGGTTTGTTCGAGTTTAGTTGCCATATAAATGTTAAGCTCAATATTCGGGCTAGGGGCCATTTACAAGTTACCTAATGCAATAAGAGTGGGAGTTCGTACAAGCGTTCAATAATGTTACATAGGGACAACTGAATGTGTTATCAC
This sequence comes from Leiobunum rupestre, assembly GCF_980474605.1. Lineage (NCBI taxonomy): Eukaryota > Metazoa > Arthropoda > Arachnida > Opiliones > Sclerosomatidae > Leiobunum > Leiobunum rupestre. Next base: position 25,253,643 of record NC_143394.1, on the reverse strand, counting down.
GCATATCAGATTATTTACTGTAACCTAAATTATTAAAGCGAAACTTCTATAAAAGCTATAGGTTCAGGTATAGCCTACCTCTAATCTACAAAAAGGCCATAGATTTGATGAAATGGAAACAAAATTTCTGGAAATTAAAATAGTTACATCAAAACCAATTTCTAAAAATAGCAAACACCAGTAATTTTACTAAAAATTTTAGGTTAATATTTAATAAGATAATAAAAACTGCAGTAGGCCAGCGACTCAAATGGCAAAATGTTCAATCGTTAGTTATCACCGTAGGCATTGCAAATTAAATGATGGCTAACTTAGCCTAAAATAAAAAATAAATTCACCATGGGGTCCTCGATATAACATGCAAGTTTAAGGGAATTTAAATTCGATAAATTACAACTTTTAAATATTAATGTTTAAAAATAGGTTTCTTAAATGATGCGAGTGCTATTCATTCAGCGTACCACAAAATAAATTGAATTGGATAAAATTGTTCCCGATGTTAGCGGATAATTTGTTTCATATTTCGGGCTACTCTAAAGATAAATTAATTTTATAAAACCAAACATCTAGCGAACTTTAAATAGTACGTAGGGAAGAACGGAATTTAAGGTCATTCGATCGCCTATATTGAATATCGTTGTCTTGGAAAATTTCAAGATGGTTATCATGTCACAAACATATCTTCGAGCAGATAAAGGCCGTAGATCGAGAGTTTCTAGGCGTTTGGCATGGGGAATATATCAAGGTGAATTTGGACAGGGAAAATGTAATTAAAAATTGGAGACATTTCGCTTGTTATTTTTTTAAGGAAGTATTCCCATCTGAAGACGCATAGTCCAGAACAGGTAAGAACCTTGAACGAAACAGCTCAGTATATACACGCATATAGAAAGTCGTTTTACGAATAAAACCACATAGGTTGGGGAACTCAATTGCCAGAGTAAATGATGTGGGATGCCCACTTGAGATGTCTTGAAATAAGGCGATTATAATCGAGAAGGGTCAGAATATTTGTTTTTCTAATTGTTACTCTTTGCTACTAGGCGAACGATAAGTTTATAAATTCAATTTTTAGCGTATAGTAATTTGTGAACGGCCCACTATGATATGAACCTGGAAAATTCGATTAAGTGAAATGGAAGTATGCTCAACTATATGGGTAATAACTAATTTCCGAGTCTGACAGCAGATTTGTACCAACGACAGGGTTTAAGACATCTACCTTATTGATGGTCTAACAGAAGTGTGCTTCGTATCTTTGATTTCCCAAGTCACCGTGTATAATGCCACTAGTCTGATTTGCTTGTGTTTAAATGAGTGGTATTTAAACTGATTCGATTAATGTCACGGGTCTTAGTAAAACCATGGACTGTTATTTTAATGACATATTGGCAACCGGGTATAGCCAAAGTCATTGCAACATATCAAATTAAATATTTAGGAATATTTAGATTAATAGTTATCTTTATTACTTTTACTTAAGTTTTTTTAAATGACACCGTAAATTAAATACACTCGCGTAAGGGTATCATTTCTATAAATGCTTAAATAGCATGCAATTATTGAAAAATATATCGGGTTATCAGGCACTTTCATTTTGGTATCTATGGTATTTTCGTCGATTATGTCCATGAGATTTTGTACAGGACGGCTGAAGGAATTTTATACTTTAGTGGGGGAATTTTTTCTGGATAATCCAATAGACCCGTCAACATATTGCGAATGTTGTCTGCAAAATTCGACAGAGTTAGTTTGTGCATTTAGTATCTTTTAACAAACTTAGAAAATAACAGAGAACCTCGCTAAAAATTAAAATCTATGTAACAACTAAGTAGTCGAGCTAAGGTCCTAGGTCTACCTATGTAAGTGATTACTTCAAAAGTGAAAGGCTTCAGAGAAATAAAATTTTGCTAATATAGGCACCTAGTGTCAGCGAACAACAATCAGTCGCACCATCTCCGTATTGTTCAATAGATTAGAGCAATGCATGCAATTCATTTTGACGTTTCCAATAATTTTTTTGCTGTTTAGCAATCAATGTTCGTTATTTTTTATTATACTAGAAATATGCTAAAATCTAACCTATTTTCGTTAAACATTTAAAAAAGGTGTTTTTTACTAATAATATTGTTGTGAAAGGCTGACGATTAACGCCAAAGAACCCTTCTTTACCTTAAGTTCCTTGCCTTTGTTTTTCCGACACTGTAAACTCATTTCATATTTGGCGTGTTGAGACGATACGATAGTACGTTAATTAAGAAGAGATAGATCTGAACGGTTCAGACTTTATTTTTCTTATACTAATTAATAAAATAAATAAATATTATTTTTTTTCTAAAACAATGAGTTGATATCAAGTCTCATTACTAAAATAATTGGTTATTTAATTAATTTAAATACTAATTTTCCTTAGAACACGAATTGTAGGAGTCAAATTCGAAGGTAGCTCATTTTGAATACCCTGTCCAATGTTTCCTATAGTCACTTTCCTGAATATTAAAACAGAAATTTCTTTAAAAGATGTCACATTTTTCATTTTAACAAGTGACCTAATTTATTTAGAAGGAAGCTCTCCTCATTCTCAAAAGGATTGGAGAATGAACTTCCATGTTTGGTGGTGGATCAAAGAGACTGACATTCATGCCACCAGGTTTAACATGATCTAAAGCGGAATAGCGCTAGTTACGGTAGTAGTGCATGTTAGTAGACGATTTCTCGAATTCGTTGCTAATCTCTTTAAGAGCGAAAAATGATGAGAATTTGAGAAATCATTAATCCCATAAAGGTGTATTGTCTGCACGTTGATAACGGAAACGTCTATATTCCGTTCTATCGCTTAGAGAAGCACTTATAAAAATTCATTACGTCAACCCAAACAGAGTATTTACAGAAATAAAACAATTGCTTATGAACACAAAGTTCGCGTGCAGCAGTGCCCATGGGCTGATAATTGCGCTCTATTCTCAAAATATACTAAGTGTTACGGTTTCTTTTTGTCGAAGACAGAGTACCCTTTAACCCTAAGGACCGATTGGAGGGCTCGGATTCTATCGGGCTCATAAAGGAACCAGGAGGTGTTCAGACTGGTCTGGGCCCACTTTCCGCTATATCTCTGGCAAAGGGCACATGGCGAAAAGTAGGAAATCTTGTAGCGTGGATCATCATTTTTCCCGCTCCATTTATGAAAGGCACGATGTCGCTTTTTAATACCTGTCAAATCAATACGGGCTCCAAGGGCTCTCACTGCTTTCGAAAAACTAATGGAACGAAGAGCGGCGGCCCTGTACATCGCAGGAAACTGGCCTAAGGGGAACCCTTCACAATCGAGCGCCTGACAGATTCGCAATTTCTTTATGGCTACGCTTCGTTTCTCAAAGGTGTCGCGCGGCTGATATTGCACCCTAGGGGATTAAAGTTCGAGGGATTCTACGCAAACTGGAAGCACCCCAAACAAGGTTAAAATGTCGCCTTCTCTAGACAGTTTTATTTTTTAGGTTAAATGTGTCGAAAATGCCCAAAAGCGTAAAAATATTTTTCAAGAAAAATTTAAGAGCAAATATTATCGATTATTTTTAGAAAAGTTATCTTTATTCGTAAATGGTACACTGACGAGCATCTGTAGATGGTTTTCAACCATGACCGGAAACACTGATTTCACGGTTGTTAGTAAGTAGACAGTATATTTCAATATTCATCTATTCTTATTGGGTTGTGTTTTTCCTAGAAGAAAACTGTCCGCCCGGGGACTGCGTTTACAAAATCGCATAAAATCCGATCATGAGGGATTTTTAAGTTTGATCTGGTCAATTTCAGATTCAAATTTAAATTCTGAGGAAACACACCATCCAACCAACTTCACTTCGATTCTGTGTTGAAAAAGAACTATAAGATCAAACTTCCTTGATACTTTATTGAATCAACGATAAAACTGTTGAACATATACACATTTCCAAGCTCATTTAATGTGTTTCGCTTGCTGCTACTATATTTTACTCAAAAGACCTCTGTTAGTGAGACATTTTTATCAAACCCCTTTTTACATAGAATCCACCTTTAATCCATTTCTACCCGAAATTTGCATGCATTTCGCTTGAGCGCTCTCTGGTGGTTAGATGCCAACGCTCACCTCTAGTTCTATTTTAACATTTCTAACTCTTCGACACCCTAGATTGGCTTGTGTAATTCGAAGTCAGCCTCATTTTATCACAAAGAATCTCAGGTCAACCATTTCGCATCCGAAATTAGTCTGTATTAGCTCGCGAGAGGAATTTCTCAAAAGCTCAGCTACAATCCACTACCAGGTGATGAAGAATGGCGGTGATAGTGAGAGAGCAGCGCCCCCTCGTCATTATGGGGTTAAATAAAGTTAATAGATTACTGATGCTAAAACAAAAAGTCGACAAGGCAAAACACCTTTGCCTAACAGTAGGAATGATATTTCCCTTGGGATTTGACAGAATTTTGTAGATGGTTGTATATAAGAAACACGTTTGCCTCAATCCATTCTCCGAGACGAGTAAAATACAAAGAAAGGTATACATAGAAGGTTTTTACGGGCTTTAAGATAAACCCGCAGTAACCAACTCTATTCTCGGAAAAATATCTTATCCTTCTTACTCGAAAAAACAATTTTAAACAAAGGTAGACTAGCTTTTCGTAAATCCTTTAGCAACAATTCATAACTTGACTAGAATCTTGAGGCGATATAGTAACAGATTTTAAAAAAATTTAGAAACAACACAAACTATCTGCTTTCTCGCCCAATTTTACGATAATATGCTTTAGTTGCTTTAAGAAAAAATAAAGGAAATTCTGCTTTTAAGCCTGATTTAACGAAGATTTACTTGTTAATGGTAACATAAAAGACATAAGTATGACTCGTTCTCTAGTTTCTAATTATCATAACGAACCTTTTTTCTAAACTGACACTCTAGCCCAGCTCCAAATTGGATCTGCAACTAAAGTATGGTCCTAAGTAATAGTATATTTTGCATTGGGAATATTTATACACTATAGTGAGCTCTGTGCTGAACTAAACTTTGATTGTGCAATACCTCTGAAAATCAGTTCGGAGATAATATTTGCAAAATTTGGTCTTATTACGTTCTTATGGTGGTATCTTGTTCCAATGTTGTCAAATTCATAGACTTCTCAATCTTTCAAGGTCTTGAAATTTGAAAAAGCTATTATGTAACAAAGAATTAAGAGTAGTTATTGTCAATTCTGATTCTCAGTAATAATAAAAAAATGTCCCGAAATCGATAATGGTAATTTTTCCTAATGACCTTGAATTTCTAGTGCCAATTCTCAAGAACCAAAAATACAGCTATCTGATTGAACATTTTACTGTTGCATACTTAAGTACGCCGCCACCATGACGGCTTATTACCTTAAAATGTATTTACCTGCTACAGAAGTAAACTAAAAGGCCTATTCAACCTAATAATTTCTAAGGTATATTATAATAATAATCAATAATCAGCTAGGCTAATACCCAAGGCACCACCTTAGGCCTAAGTCATCAAGCGACTTTTGAAGCCTTTAATTCAGGTGGCCGGGTTACAATGCGTAGGAGGGTGGTGGCAAGCCCTGCATGCCACGCGTACGAGCCAACAGCTCCCTACACTAACTATTACCGTTAACCTGAACAAGTTTTTATGGAAGGGGAAACCGAAGATCTCGGGGGAAAACCCCTTAAACCAGTGGGGCGAGAACTTGCAAACTCTACGCAGAAGGAGTGGTTCCGAGTTTTCACCCAGTGCCACAAGCTGGGATCGAACTCGGCTCCTCTTGCTGCGAGGTGAAAGTGCTAACCACTCCGCCACCCCAATCAAAATTTAATAAAAAGTGAAAATTTAAAATTTTTTATCGTTAGCATATAGGGAAACTGGATACTTTTTATCATTGCTACAAATATACGGTTGACACGAAATTTCTATCCGTATTTTTGGAAGAAGCCATTTCGAAATTGAAAACCAACTAGTCTTTTGTGTGAAGTGCGATAGTACCAAATGTACGATATAGCAACCACCAAAATGGTGTCAATAGCGTGCATTTCTCTGAACTCGAGAAAATCCCCTACGACCGTCATCATCTCTCAATGACTTAAAGTACACGCATATTTCTTTAAAAATAAGTTTTTGAAAAAACTGTTAGTTTTCTCGGCTGTAAGCTCTATCGACCGAATAACCGTGTTAGTTCCATCAATCAAGCTTAGTTCCCCCCCCCCCCCCTAAATTTGTGGATATTTTTTTCGTCTTCTGTTTTCGTAAGTTTCCAAGTCAACGGGTTCTAATATTTTTAATAAAGCTTTAAGTTTTATCACACCTTCATTTGTTAATTGTTAAGTAGAATATTGGGAAAAACTCGGTCAGAAACCCATCCTTTTCTAGTTATTATTAGACCCTATTAAATTTTGCTTAAAACATTTATTTTCAACTGAAATACTACCTAGGCTTAGTTTCTCTATTCGGTGTTATAGTCGCAAGCCAGATTTCCCGCACGGTACTGACGAGTCCCAAATAGGACGATACCGGTTTACCGTTGGATTTTCTGTCTATTTTACTTCATTCAATTTAATTTAATTATTCACTCAAAGATCTATTTGGTCCGAGTTTCACGTTTTTTGTTTGCTCGAAGACCTATCGGTACGAGCTATTAGTAAGTTTTTAAATTTCTTCAAGTTTATTTAGGGTTTAGCTTTATTGTCCCTTTTCATTATGGACTTAATATTAAACTTAAGGGTCCATTATAGTAGAACTTATGAAGATCAGTTCAGTTGTTTGGACTATACTACAATTTAATTATAATAGTATAATTGAGATGTATAGTACAGTAGAATAGATGAAATATTTGGAATATTGTTTTTACAAAACTACATATATTTATATAATTGTCGCTAAGCAACTCTCAAAAAAGTCTCTTTCAAGTCCTCAAAATTGAGTCTCCCAATATGAGACAAAAGTGAAGTCTTAACTATTTCTTATTTTAATTTAAAATTGTAACCCATAACATAATCAACTCTCATTTAAGCCTCTTTCAAGTTCCCAAAATTTAGTCTCCCAATATGAGACGAAAGTGAAGTTTTAAATAACTCTTATTCTAATTTTTATAACCCATAATCAACTCTCAATTAAGCGTCTTTCGAGTTAAATGAAAAACGCTTATAGAAATTAGGGTAGCACAAATCGACGGAATTCAAATTTACATAATATATTTCATTTATTTGTTTTTCGATGAAGTTTCGCTCGGCCGTCGCCAGGTAGCGTATTCAAACCTTCGCCGCGGAGGTGGGGAGGTTCTCTTTTCGAGGAGGGGAAGGTAGCACGCGGCCACTAAGGTGGGGGAAAACGGGGAACTTGCCTCCCGTGTTAGAGGAATAGGACGCTGATAATTTCGGTTAATGTATTTCTGGTTGAATATGTATTATAGGTAGAAATTCTTTCGATTTTTGGCTCTACTAGGTTGATTTTTGATATTAGTAAATCTCTGTAAGAACTAAAAATATATAAAACAATTGAATTATAAGTCCCAATAAAACTGGAGACAGTGTTAAAAATAAAAAATAAACAATTGAATTATAAGTACCAATAAAACTGGAGACAGTGTTAAAAATAAATAACACAATTGAATTATAAGTCCCAATTAAATGTCCCTTATGATTACCAAAACATGGTATATGAAAGATTTAAATTATTAAATAAACTCCCTTGTTAAAATGGAATCGAAAGGTTTCGAAATGTAAGCGGATGTTCATAGAAAATTCAATTTTTTAAACAGTTTTGCTGCTAGTTTCCAACTTGAGCGCTTGAGACCATAAGTCCTGTTTGTAGATGGTTGTGAAAATCAAAATTAAAAGCATTTGTTTCGTTGAAAAATATCCATTGTCAACTAAATATGTGATTTGGAAATCCCAATCATTTTCAGTGAATGTTTGGGAAATTTTCATTACGCAAAGTGCAAAACCGTGATCTCTTTTAGAAATAACTCTGTTCAACGGAATAACGGCTATCCTAGGATTTCTACTATGATCTACCAATTAAAACTTGTGGTCTATTGGCTATGGCGGTGTAAAATATAATATTTAAGAAATTACGTTGAAATTACAGAAGTTACGAAATTTTATTTTACTTATTGCTTTTAAAATATACATGAAATACTTCAAAACTGTTCCTTTATTTTTTTAATAGATTTCTGATCGAACAAATGAAGACACCCTATATACAACCGTACAGTTTGGAAATAAAATCGAAATTTAATTCGTGAACTATACGAGTCTTCTTTTTACTGCGAAAAGGTGCAAAAAAAAAGAAATTAAATTTCAAAATCCCAACTAGCCATCCAACCAGACTCCCGTCATTACTTCACGAACCAAAGGTGAACAGAACGTAAGAGAAAGAAAAATTAATTTAGATAATTTTTTAGAAAACATAGCTAGTCTTTCCCAGAGTTCGGACAATCCATTCTTAATTGTTTTCCGCTTTTCTGGGGCCTCCTTCACGCAGCCCGCGTGGCATGCGATGGGCGACCCACCTAAGGGCTAATCGTGTTTTCATGGCCCACCAGAGAGCGACGTATAAAAACTAAGGCGTTCACTCACGATGTTTGGCGAAAAATTACCGCAGCTGTGCGCTCCTCTTCATAAGAAAACGTGGAGCGTTCAAATCGTCTTAATTTACTAAGTACCGATAATTTTCATCCCTTCTATAACCCGTCCAGCTTATCGTTAATAAAATTCATGAAATATTACGAAAGGATATTGTGGAAAATTCGTGAGATATTAAGTGAGGACCTTCACTTGATTGAATATTAGAAAAATTAAATCTTTCATACAAGTCCCGCTTTACGAATGATGGTTTATAAAGACTAATAAGTGTGATTGTCGAATTTTATTTAAAGCATGCTTTATTTAATTTTTAAATTTGTATCTAATAAAATGATTTTAATTTTCTTAATTTATTTGATATTCACTTAATGTTCTATTTAAATATTGTAGATGTATAATTTAAACATTTACCGCAGTTTACCCGCGTGATTGATTTGAACTTTATATTTATGATAATTAAATTAAATTACTCTAATTGTAATATCGTTTCACGGTAGGGTATTCTTATTATGTTTCAGTATTTCTAAAAATACGGAATTATTTAGTAAAAAAAATTGAAACACAAATTACTTTTTAAAGGTTTTTAATGTTTTTAACTCTTTATCGATATGAAATGTCTAATATCAGTAAACATACTACAAAACATTAATAGTGTTAAATTGTTAATCAGTTTGAACTAGTCTAGAGTTTTAGTTTTACTTTTAGATTCGAAAATATTAGGCGAAAATGCCGCTTTATTTGAATTTGTAAACAATACATTAAACTAATATTGGAATGAAAACTTTTTTTCGGAAAAATACGTAAAAATTTCCGGAAAAGAGGCCTCGGTCATTTTCCGCGGAAACTTCCGACTTACAACACTAGAATTATTGAAGAGAAGAGGATTATAATTGATTACCTTAATAAGAGAGTTAACAAAAATAGAGTAGTTTACCCTAAGACAGCCGATGTGTATCGCGCGTAGCTTATCCTTGAAACCGAAAAATAAAAAAACTTATTTCATTTTCTAGAGTGATTGTTTTTTATTTGAAAAGTATGTGCGTTCGTGTTGATCGTGGCTAGAAAACATTGACCTGGCGCTAAATAGAGCTACCGGGACATTCATCGCGAGTTTATGGTGAAGCCATTACGTGACTGGAAAGATGATGGTCGCTAGGTGATAAGTAAAAATATTATAGTTATATAGCTGCCTTTCTTCGAGTGCAGTTTTTCCGAAATGGCTTTTTACATTTGATTTTACTGACTGTTTATTTCTGGTTGTGACGAGCTTTACCACCAGGGCTAAAACCATGGTCGAAAACCCATCAGCAATTGACTCTTTCCCGGGGAACTCGCGTAACTTCACTATTGGCGTTAGCGAGAGACATACTAAATTTAGGAGTAAGTGTCTAGGGGTATGCTTACTAGTTAGAGGTAAAGAGAATAGATTTAAGTTTGCAAGATAGATTTAATTTTAAAATAAACATTGATAAAGTTAAACACAAAAAGGAACATTTACCGGATATACGGTTGACCAATAAAAACAAATTAAACAAAAACAAAACATTTCATAATTCAAACACCAGCTAGGGTGTTTCTGGGAATTCCCTTAAAATGAAGCCCATAGGGCCCTACTAATAAAACGATACTTAAGATTTTGAGTCTTGTGTCCAACGCCTGGCTTCTCCTAAGAGGGTGGCACGAGCGGGGTGCGCGCACAATTTAGATGTATTCTGGACCTTCTTTATTTCGATCACTTATGCCGTCGCGTATAACGCGAATCATCGGTTTCGTGTTGATCACTAATACCGTCGCGTATAACGCGAATCATCGGTTTCGTGTTGATCACTTATACCGTCGCGTATAACGCGAATCATCGGTACCGAATAGATGATTGACTAAACAAATTTGAATTACTCACACCATCATAGGTGAAGTCACTCACGAGGCTGTTTTGGTCTCTCTAGAGTTGGTCCTTTTCTCAACTTCGTTAAGATTTCAATTCTGCCTTCCAAAAACGCGGACACCGAGTTTTTACTCGAGGGTCACGTGACCTCTTCATCCGGGTCGGTTTGTGTTCGCCAATCAGTTTCTTTAGTTTTTTTTATTGGAATATCTTATTGGCAGAAACTTAGAATACCAGGGGACACCAAACTTGGTGACCCCCGGGTCAAAGGTCGGAAACGCGTGCATGCAAGTTATAAAACGTCCGCACTTAGCAAAGCGCAACACATATGGTAAATTTACTACAAAAACAAGTTTAATTGGACACATGTTCTTAAGATTGTAAGGTAGGTTAAAAATACGAACTTTCAAAGAAAACGAACACACATGTGTTCTTAGAATTATACTGGATTTCTTGCAAACTTCAATAGTTATTTTCATTGTAAATAAGTAAAAAGGAAACGAAGGTAAGAAACAGGGACGGATTCTCATAAAGCCCCAAGAGTGGAGACACGTGCGGGACAATGTCAAAAGCGAGAACGGGGAGTAAAGGACCATGGCCATTAGCCCTCTAAACCAATTTAAAGGCGACCCTGCCAACACGCCTTGAGCCGAGCGAGCAGAGCGCTGATTGTAAACCTGTCAACCGTCATGGGGGCGATCAGCGTCCACACATGACGATTGATGGTTTGTAAAAAAACGAAAATAGGAAACAAATGTTTCGGAAGAACTACTGCATTTCTATGCTAGAAATAATATAACTGGGGAATATATACTTAGTTAAACTCATTGATTGTGAAAATATAAAACTTAAATATTTGGCATTACGAATATATAAAACTTAAATATTTGGCATTACGAATATATAAAACTTAAATATTTGGCATTACATGGTCCGTTACGTAACAAGTTCGAACATAGCTTTTGCAACATAATAATGCACGTTTAGATTTATATGATTATTTGAAAATTTTGATATAACATTTTGAATATTGAGTAGTCGTCCATTTTCGATTAAATATTACAACCCTATTCGAATATTCATTATCTTCCACCACTTTGAAACATTAACTATGCTTAGCTATTTCTAGTTTTCAATCAAGATATAAAAGTATAAATATATTGTTTATGGCCTGAAGAGGGTTGAATTATTGAAGACCCTAAGCTGCAACGTTTCATGAGTAAAATTTAAAAATGCATAGAATTACTTTTGGGGGTAAAAATCGAATGTTAAAGGTGATCTCGTGAAAACTGCTTTCAAAGAGCAACAGCTATATTTTTAAAAGTGGTACAGGTGATGAATGTTCGAGTTGATCTAATAGTATTATTTTTTCTAGCATAGACGGTACTTGTATATCTCAGCAAGTTATCACAAAAGTATCCTAATACACATTACCAGTTCGTGTTCTTCATCAGAGATGCAAAATAAAAATAATTTAGTAATAAAGATAGTATTTTATGTTTAAATAAAGATGAATACGTATTGCCTCAACACAATGTAATAAACCTAAGTAGCCGATGTTTTTCTTTAGAGATGCACAGTAAAAATAATTTCGAATTTCTTTGATCTTGATCCGAAGGTCTTTCCAGATAATCATAGTTTTCTACTTTTTCAGAACTCTGCTGGAGCCTTTTTGGTCTCCGCAAACGGGAGAAGTCGTACGAAGAAGCGGAGCACCCAGCCTCCAATTAGTGGATGCCTCGCTAAATCATCAATGGAAAACGCAGAAGGGACCAATTTAGAGGAAATGCTAAATATATCCAAGATCTAGCTTCAGGAATTAGGGACCGTTCACAAAATACGTACGTGTCAACATTTAGACAGGGTTCTCTGTAATGTTACGTAACATCAAATACTTTTATACTTAAATTATAAATAAAGTCGAAGTCAATTATGAAAATTATGAGTAAAATTTCCAAATTTGTATTAAACTGGAATTAAAATCCTTCTAGTTTAAATTTAAGTCTGTTTGAATCAAATAATTAACAATAATCAAATTGTATTAAAGTTGAATTTCGTTCATGGTAATAAATAAAATATAAAACATTGTAAAATAGATCTGCTGCATTTTAGATATAATCTTCGAATCAAATCTTATCCACCATTTTCGTAAGCTTTTCCCATTTATAATAGTATGATTAGTTTGCAAGAGGTAATAGCTTTAGTTTGAATGTAAATAATAATTTTAAGGTTTAAAAAGCTACTATAATGGAGGAGGTCATAGTATTTGTGATTTAATATAGGGTAGGGAGGCTATTGCTATTTTCTACGAGGGAGAGGGGTTTGTCAAGAAAGTCAAGTTTTCCATTTGGTAATTTATGAACATTCCCATAAAGGAAAAACATGTAAGCTGTGGAACGGAAATATTAAGAAATCGAAAACACACTTACAAACATTTTATTATTCCTTTTTTCAAATCGATATTTTAAACTGTACGAAAACGAGATGTGAAAACGGATTTTGTAAAACTTTAAATTCATTCAGACTTGGGTACGAACTCAACAATATATGAAGGAGTAAAAACGCGAACAAGTAAAGAGACCAATAAGTAGGGGAGAAAACTAAGCTTTATTGGGAAACAATATATTATATCGTTAAAAGGAACCACCTTTGGACTGCATTACAAAGGATGATAAAATAAGCGAATAAGTAGATTAGTCCATTAGGTAAAATGATAAAAAACTAAACCCTAAACAAATTTGAAGAAATTTAAAAACTTACAAATAGCCAGAAATTCCAACGGTAGACAAGTTTCGTCCTATTTGGGACTCATCAGTACCGTTGGAATTTCTGGATATTTTATTTAATTTAATTTAGTTTTTTCCCTTTACTTAATGGACTAATCAACTTATTCGCTAATTTTAACATCCAATATATTATATAGGGTTCTTCAATGTGCAAAAATGACCCATTTAAACAAAAACGCTAACAAACTTTAAATATTCAAAATTCGTAAACTTTAAATATTACTTAGATGCGTTGCATGGAAAACAATATTTTATGTTGGTTTTAAATAAAATGATAAATTATTGTTTTTTTTAAATTTTATTCAGCATATGTGAGTCTTAAAACCTTTTTGTTATACATTTATGGTATTTAAAGGGAATATAACGTCTTTATTGAAGACCTGGTCACAGTTTGAGTAAGAATTCACTAACTAGTGCCAGAAATATCTAAAGCCTTATAATGGAGCAGTATATATTGGAAGTGCTGGTGTTCCACACCAAATACCTGCTGTTATATTTCCTTTAAGAAAATGTTTAAATTGAATTTAAATATTAATAAGATAATGATTAACAATAAATACGTCACGAGAAAAAATATAGTTAAATGATAATTAAAAATATATTGGTAGTAAATACAAATAGTGAGATCATAATTAAATTAGTAAAATCATAATTAAAAATAGTAAGATCATAGTCAAATTAGTAAGATCATTATTAAGAATAATAAGATCATAATTAAAAATAGTAAGATCCTAAATAATTATATTAGAATAATTATTAAGAATAATAAGATCATAATTAAAAATAGTAAGATCCTAAAAAATTATATTAAGATCATTATTAAGAATAATAAGATCATAATTAAAAATAGTAAGATCCTAAATAATTATAGTAAGATCCTAAATAATTATAGTAAGATCATTATTAAGAATAATAAGATCATAATTAAAAATAGTAAGATCCTAAATAATTATAGTAAGATCATAATTAAATATAGTAAGATCCTAAATAACTATAGTAAGATCATTATTAAGAATAATAAGATCATAATTAAAAATAGTAAGATCCTAAAAAATTATATTAAGATCATTATTAAGAATAATAAGATCATAATTAAAAATAGTAAGATCCTAAATAATTATAGTAAGATCCTAAATAATTATAGTAAGATCATTATTAAGAATAATAAGATCATAATTAAAAATAGTAAGATCCTAAATAATTATAGTAAGATCATAATTAAATATAGTAAGATCCTAAATAACTATAGTAAGATCATTATTAAGAATAATAAGATCATAATTAAAAATAGTAAGATCATAATTAAAAATAGTAAGATCCTAAATAACTATAGTAAGATCATTATTAAGAATAATAAGATCATAATTAAAAATAGTAAGATCCTAAATAATTATAGTAAGATCATTATTAAGAATAATAAGATCATAATTAAAAATAGTAAGATCCTAAATAATTATAGTAAGATCATTATTAAGAATAATAAGATCATAATTAAAAATAGTAAGATCCTAAATAACTATAGTAAGATCATTATTAAGAATAATAAGATCATAATTAAAAATAGTAAGATCCTAAATAATTATAGTAAGATCATTATTAAGAATAATAAGATCATAATTAAAAATAGTAAGATCCTAAATAATTATAGTAAGATCATTATTAAGAATAATAAGATCATAATTAAAAATAGTAAGATCCTAAATAATTATAGTAAGATCATTATTAAGAATAATAAGATCATAATTAAAAATAGTAAGATCCTAAATAATTATAGTAAGATCATTATTAAGAATAATAAGATCATAATTAAAAATAGTAAGATCCTAAATAATTATAGTAAGATCATTATTAAGAATAATAAGATCATAATTAAAAATAGTAAATCATAAATAATAACTGTAAAAATGAAGAAGGATTAATTACAGTAATTGATTTTTAAAAACAAAAAAGGAAAGACAAAAAAGAAAAAGACCCTGATGTTATTTAATCTTTATTGTTTTGATTGTATTGTTTTTCAAGGGAAAGATGTGAATATATTTTTAATGTAAATAAATTCTTATCTGCACTGTCAGGTAGGCAAAAAAAATTAGATCATAAATAATTTAATTCAAAAGGTGTTTATTGCCTGTAAGATAACGTGTTTGCACACTTTTTACAATTTTACAGGAACGAAAAAAATATATATATAAAACTTCTACGTCAAAAAATAAAATACGTTATACAACAACATAGCCAAGCAAAAGTAAAGAAAATTTTAAAAAGTAAGCAGTTAAAAGACATCGTCGGATAAAATAGATGAAATACATTTGTTGTCTCATTCTACAACTACTATAACTACTATATAATTTAACAAGATTTGACCTCGGGATTAATTTTATGACCTAAAAATTAGATATATTAGAGTGGTATTATATTAAGATTAAAAGATTAATTTCCAGATTATTTCTATTTACAATTTAATTTTCGCGCTTATTTTTAACTCGTTTAACAAAGATTTGCGGAATTTTAGATGATTTGGTTCAAATATATCCAGATTTTTTTAGTTCAATTTGAAAGTTTTTTTAGTTCTTTTAATGGGGTTATTACAAATATCAGGGACATAAAAAGTTTCCTTTGATCTTGTGTTAGTATTGAGTACGCGCAGGTTGATACAGGAGAGCAGGTCTTTACAGTCTATACAATTATTGATTAATTTATATAAGAACATAATTTCGTGGTAATTAGTTCGATTACACAATGATGGTAATTTACATTTTTCAATAATGGTTTTGTATCTGTAATTTTGTACGGGATAGAAATTTAGAGAGTACAGTCTGGCGAATTTGTTTTGAATGCCTTCTATAATAGATGCTACAGCCGGACCAGACCTGGGAGCAATATTCAATTTTAGACCTTACTAAAGATTTATAAAGCATTAAGGAAACTCTGTGGGAGTGCAAATTAGTAGCGATTTTTAGTATCGCGTAGAGTTTCTTATTACAATCTAGTTTGACATAATTTATATGCTTTGAAAAGAGTAGTTTTTGGTCTAGATACACCCCTAAATCCTTAATGAATGATTTTATCTCTAGAGGCGCGTTATCAATTTGATATTGGTAAAGTATAGTTCTAGTGGTTTTTCTGGTGAAGGTTATTATATTCGTTTTTCAATCCATTTAGAGGCACACCGTTACGTACTCCCCAGTCCGATATCTTCTGAATCTGTTCAATCAAAACTCTACAGTCTTCTAAGGTTCTTATGGTTTTATAGATCTTGTTATCATCAGCGTAAGCTATTATATTAGTTTCATTTATAGATTGAGGAATGTCATTTGAAAAAATGTTAAAAAATAGTGGGCCTAAACAGGACCCTTGAGGGGCCCCTCGATTTGATGTCTAAACTGTTTCGGTAACTACGCCATTAATTTTTAAAATGTTTCGTCGATCATTTTGGTATGAGACGATCCATTGTAGAAGGCTGCCACCTAAACCGTAGCTAGCAATTTTTTCGATAAAGATCCTATGGTCCATTCTGTCAAAAGCTTTACTGAAATCAATGTAGATCGCGTCAACTTGACCTTGTTGTTCAATTGTAGGCCTTACATCATTGAGGAATGACATGAGATTCGTTGTGGTCGAACGCTTCTCGCAGAAACCATGTTGCTGGTCGTTTAGGAACTGCTTGAACCAGGCTGCCAGATACTTATGAATTATTATTTCGAAGATTTTGGAGAAGACGTTTAGTATGGAAATTGGGCGATAATTTAGTACACTGCCTTTGTATCCCTTTTTGAAGACGGGGACAATCAAAGCCTTTTTCCAGCTTTCAGGAAATAGTAAGATCCTAAATAATAATAGTAAGATCCTGAATAATAATAGTAAGATCCTAAATAATAATAGTAAGATCCTAAATAATAATAGTAAGATCCTAAATAATAATAGTAAGATCCTAAATAATAATAGTAAGATCCTAAATAATAATAGTAATATCCTAAATATTAATAGTAAGATCCTAAATAATAATAGTAAGATCCTAAATAATAATAGTAAGATCCTAAATAATAATAGTAAGATCATATATAATTATATCAAGATCATAAATATTAATAGTAAGGTCATAAATAATAATAGTACGATCATAAATAATAATCATCATAATTATTTGTGGACGGACTTCCTGTACATATTAAGATCATAAATAAATAATAGTATGCTCATAAATAAATAATAGTATGCTCATAAATAAATAATAGTATGCTCATAAATAAATAATAGTATGCTCATAAATAAATAATAGTATGCTCATAAATAAATAATAGTATGCTCATAAATAAATAATAGTATGCTCATAAATAAATAATAGTATGCTCATAAATAAATAATAGTATGCTCATAAATAAATAATAGTATGCTCATAAATAAATAATAGTATGCTCATAAATAAATAATAGTATGCTCATAAATAAATAATAGTATGCTCATAAATAAATAATAGTATGCTCATAAATAAATAATAGTATGCTCATAAATAAATAATAGTATGCTCATAAATAAATAATAGTATGCTCATAAATAAATAATAGTTAAATCATAACTAATAATAGTAAGATCATAAATTAATAAAAGTAAGATCATAAATAATATTAGTAAGATCATAATGTATAGCAAATTATGTTTAATCAAACTAACTTGGGACGCGGGTAACACATACTGAAGTTCTCATTTCAAGCGGGTGCTTTATTGCTTTTATTTCATTTCACAATTTAAACTTTGAACGTGAAGTAGCAAAAATAAGTATTAGAGTGTCTTTAATTAGAGCGTGATTTAAGCTTTACAAAGAAAATGAATCTTATTACGCTTATTTTTCAGTTGTGTTTTTATTTCGAAAAATGTATCCAACTCGTGTACTGACCTCCGATACGCGTTCGAAGTATCATCTTTGCGCGATTTTTCGTGCGTAGCTTAATATCACTAATTAGTAAACAGTTTTTATTTTTAAATAGAGCTAATACCCAAGGCACCACCTTCGACCACATAAGCAATGTTGCTTGTGCGTGATCAAGTAACAGGTGGCCGGGTTACAATGCGTAGGAGGGTGGTGGCAAGCCCTTCATGCCACGCGAGCCAACCGTCAGCTCCCTGCACTTAATATTACCGTTAACCTTAGCAAGTTTTTACGGGAAGGGGAATCCGAAGATCTCGGGGGAAAACCACTTTAACCAGTGGGGAGATAACTTACAAACTCTACGCAGTTAGTTTGATACTCGGAAGAAGACCCTTAATTAGGAATAACAATTCTGTAACACACTTTTAAAATTGGTGTTTCATAAAGAGAAACCCTACAGTGGAAAATAATCCTCTGTTAAACATAATGAGACGTTATATATAACGTCACTGTAACGTCCAAATATTTATATTATAGTGACTAATTCCCTTTAGCTTTCATTGTTCGTTAGAGAGATTCAATGATTTTTTTCCAGCGAAAGAGAATTATCGCTTTTTTCGAGGGTCATTAAATTACTCGGAAGCATATGGTAATCAGGGCCTGGTACTGTAGACTGAACAGATTAAGTTCAATAATTCACGTTTATTCAGCCTTTATTACTTAGGTATCTCGATTATCGATAGTTACATTTCTATGAAACTTCACTAATTTGTTTATGATGACCAGATGAAAACAAAGTAATCATCGTAAAATGGTTTTTTGCAAGCTTGTATTTTGAATCGGTGTTTCGCACGTGTCTACGTGCTTTCTCGAGATAAAGTAGCTAAGCCCTACGAGAATCCCTGGTCCAAGATGAAACTTTCTCGGATGCCTCCCTCGGCTTAAATCGGGTTCTATATTGACTAACTAAACACCCGGGAAATCGTTAAGCCGTTAATCGCGTGTGTCCGATATTCCAATATAGAGTAATTAACAGAAAGCTCCCTATTGGTTTTACCAGGCCAGCACGCGATACTCGGAAATGAGGTATTTGAGATCAATCAAAATATCTGGTAATTAATATTCTTTTCCTAGAAGGAAATCCATTTCACAAAATTTTTCTCAAGTCACGGTGATATCGATTGGGAAAGTTTTATAGCATTTGGAAAGCCATCAAATGCAGGTTTGAAGGAATTACGGTGATTTACATTTCAAAGATGGGAAAAAGAATCCTCATATTCCAAATTATATAATTCTGGAACTTGAGCTTTTTTGATCGTGGTTATCGAAATGTATTTAAACGCGTTCTTAACGGAAGACACCAACAATTTTAGGGTTTAACTCGGCAACAAACCATAACTGGCGCTGAAAATGGTAAAAGCCGTACAAGGGTGCGGAAAATATTGGAACAGAAATACTGAGTGTTATATTCCCTCAAATTCTTAAAGGGAAACGCGAGGGGCCAAGCATGGGGTTGTGGTCAAATGTTGGAAGAACCAAATCATAGTGATTTTAATTCCGACGATACTTCTGGTGAAACATTTCCCGACTTTTAGTAAATTATCAAGTACGAATGTGTTCGACCACTCACGTTGCCTTTTATCGTTGATATACATACGTTGATTTAGCCCTGTCATTTCCCATAAAAGGAAAATATATGAAAAAAAATGATATGATAATAAATTAAAACTGCTCGAATAGTCTACTTAAACTGAAAGGCTGTTACGGTCTTCAGTAAATTGCGAGATCGTTGTTAAACGCCAAAAGAAAGCTTATTTTGTGTAACGTACACAAACATTTTGCTAAATATTTGTTTCCCTGCACCCTTTAGAAAAATTCAAAGTCAGCAGGTGTTATTATTAAAAAAAATGTTAAAAACAGGTAATATCACCGTACAGTATTTAAGTTAAAATCATTGAAGGAGGGTATAATTCCTGCATGTTTTTGCGTTGAAAACGTTCTGAATCTCCACCACACAGTCTGTTTTTCTGGGAAATAAGCTTTCGCAAATATCCAACCAAACCACCTGCTATACACTAAAATCAACAGCTTATCCAAACTCCTTACGCATAATGGGCAATAAACCCCCCTCCAAAGGATCACGAACCAACGAAGGCCTTCTTCATATAAATTGTACACTTATGTCAATATTCCTTCTTAATATCTTTATAATACCAACAGTCTATAATATATGATACACGCATGTTTACTGAGATTTTGTCGCTACACCCTTTCATCAGTAAGTTTCATATACGTTTTGTGTCTCTATACTATAGCTCATTTTTGGACAGCGATGCGCCAGAGGGCGTTTTATTCTCTCGAAAAACGTCATTCCACTACCAGAAAAATACTGCCGTAATGATGAAACTCTAGTTAATAATTTTTTGTCAAAAAAGGTGCTTGTCTACTTGTTCATTCTTTCCACAGAAACAATACAATTCCGTTTCACAATTGCGAGATCACGTCTAGGTGTCTGCGTATTAGATATGACGTGAAAGAAAGAGTAGGTGAGATTCTCTCCTACTCTTTCTTTCGCGTCATTTAAATATAATTTCAATCTGTTTAAAATATCTTTGAACAAGCCGTATTTTTCATATTTTCATAGAATTTAAATTATCAGTTTCTAATTAGTAATATGTAATACCTTATCTAAAAATTTCATAGAAAACGCCTTGTTTTCTATGAAAATTAATTAGTTGATTTTTGGTAACGAGCTTTGATTTATATGGACGTAAATGTCAGACGATTCGTTAAATCTGAGTATAAAGGTTATTTTGGACGATATGTATGTGAACATGTACTTGTTCTAAACTCAAAGGTCGTCAGGTTACGAAAACTATAAAATGTCTAAATAATACGGCATAGGTAAACGTCACACGATTTAAAATTGTCAACTAGAAATTGAAAAGAGTCAAATAACTAACTTACCGTTATCCAATCATTTGTGCTGTATAACAGAACTTTGACCGTTATTCTAATAACCGAATATTTTCATTTCTGGAACCGGTTGAAGTGAAATCAACGAATCCTCAAGTTAGTTTAATTACATCTACCATCCGGTTAAGATCAAATCTAAATGAAACACAGTCACTTAAGTTTTCAGAACATTAATCATCAATTATTCTAACACTTATACACTCTGCTAAATCCAGGCAATATAAACCAAAGTATGTGATTAACACAACTCTATTAACTCTTAGCTTAAAATAAACTGAAAGTACTAAAATATCAAATATAATTTAACCAAAATTACCGAAAATACCAACATACATATTTCTTCGATATCTTTCGCCTTTAACAATATTTTAAGTTAAATTATTTAAAAATATCTAAATAATAATAATAATCAGCTAGGATAATACCCAAGGCGCCACCCTAGGCCCAAGTCATCTCTATTAAGGTACTAATTTGTTTCTAATTATTCAAAATTTAAATGAACACAACATACGTTCACGAAATCACTAATTCCAAGGAGAATAACGTTGATACTTAAAAGGATAAAACTTTGTTTAAACTAAAATACCCCGACGTTCGTAATCCGAATCCAAGATTGTAAACATTTCTCCGAATGAACAACAAAGTAACACAAAACACCACCGCGAAATCAATGCTTCAACGATATTTTTGCTGATAAAATGCGCTTAAACACTTACTCCATGTTAAACTGAAACACCAAGTCTTTCGGTCTTCAAATCCAAAAGGTCTTAACAGAATATAATTAATATTAGTTTAAACATACACCAACCGCAACCGCACAAACATTCACTTTCTTGTCCTGACAAAACGTTTTTAGAAATCTATAAATGTATGGAACTAGTTCAGAGTTCCAATCCAAGTTTGGAAATAAGACAATTATTCTTTAACGCCTCGCGCTTTTATTTAGAAATCGGCAAGTTACAAATACTCAACTAACCTTACGGGACTTGGCAAAGTTCGATTTGAACCAACGCGCGCTTTAACAAACGGCTATTTAACTGAGAATTAAAGCGCGAAAAATAAGAGAGGAATATAATTATTCGGAAGCCGGCGCTGGTAAGAGCAACCGGTCGCCCTCATATCTGAAATTGGAGTGTGTGCGCGAGAGCCAGAGAATTCGGTCGCTCGAGCTGTTGCGCATTTGGGGCTAGAGACAACGCTAACGAAAGGGCAGCCGAAGGAAAAGCCGCTAGTGTTGCTCGAAGTAATAGAATGATTCCAAGAGTAGCCGCTTGGGTTCTCTTCTACGTTATTAAGGGCGTATTGAGTACCGGAGAAAGCTTTATATTCGACTAAATTGCGAAGATCTCTTACAAACTTATTTCGCTGCTACCTTTTGTGCGACTGGAAATTGCTTTGAAAAAGAGCACAGCACGCGGGCTCTCGGCTAGTGGCAATTTTTCTCGTTTGTTCGAGTGTTAAAAGGGGAAAAATTCAATTTCATAACTGGAATATTATTGATAGACGTATTGTGACGGACTGCTAATAGAAAAACGTTCGTTTTCGTAGCAAGAATTAAAGCGTTCACTTTCTAACTTTTATGGCCTTGTTACGAGATTTCGTCATGGACGCCGTAACGGAATGCTGCCATTAAAAATATCATACCAGAGTAATATTATAGTAAAAGGGTTGGCCGTAGTAAATGAGACCTTCACTAATGGCGTCACGCAATTTTTCGATTTCGCCTATTTTAGGCTTTCTGAGATTAAGCTCTGTTTTTGTAATATCGCTTAATAACCACGTGCCATGCTTAACACGACATCTGTTCACTTCAGCTCAGTTTAGACGATGCAAGTCTTCACTTCACAACCTAAAATTAATTTTCAAAAATGGATAATATCAATACTCTTTTTGTATTTTCAGATTGTTTGAAATATCGCATTAATATTTTCCGTAGCTTTAAAAAATATTAAGTTATTGATAGTCACTGTGACTTCGATAATTCTTCTCTGTATTTAGCTTTTTAAAATTTAATTTGTATAAATGATAAAGTATTTGCTACTCTGGTTTTCAGCAATACTTGCGATTAGAAGCGATTTATGAATTCAGTTTGACTATAGCTACTCCAAGTGATCAGAAATATATTGGAGATACACTAATTTTGTACGAAATGAACTAAGGAATATCTCGATTTCCATGCATTCCGTATAATTGCTTGCGGTTTTGAGCCAGAGCTAGAAGATTATTGCTCTCTGTCGGAGCCCACCACAAATTTACTCTAAGCGGCCAGAGATAAATGCAGTAGTTGTCACGTCCAGTTGATGAATTCCCGAAGGACAAATGTATAAGGCGGAAGATGATACGATAATATCCTTTTTACATGGAAATTATATTGACAACTATGTATTGCTTGTAAGGAATCCCACGCATACCACGTCGTGCGCTTCTTTTCTTTCTTTATTTGCTAGCGGATAAAAGGCACCTTAAGAAAAGGTGTATCAAAGTAATAAAGACAAAAAAAAGGTAAAACTTATTAAGGAAAACCCGTGGTGGTAATATAAACTAGCAAAAGGTGTAATGCTTCGTCGTGTACTCTGTTTTATCTCGAATCTATAAGGTTTAAAAATTGGTCACTCTCGCAGTGCACTAAACGATTTCTTATGATGGCTATGAATAGCTCACCAACAGTTTAATCAAACTGGAAAACAAATTCTTAAGCGTATTCAATATCTTTCCACAGACCAAGAAAAATTTTAAACACGTATTTCCGGCTATAGCTACACTGTACTTTTTTCGAGGAGCAAACTATTTCATAAATGAAGGTGGGTTAAGGTACCCATATTCCATACGGGGAAATTAAGCTATTACAATACTTAACATATTATATTTCATGTCCACACCTTTTCTCAGCAATACCATTTATTCATAAATATAATCTTAATAACCATAGTCATTAGGTTGGGCAAAGCGGTAGAAAATTACATAGACGTTATAACCGAATTAAATTGTTAAAAAGCTTTAATAATTACGATTTATAACAAACGTTGATATCGCCGGTTAATGTGTTTCAAAGTAGGAAAGCTCCACACTAGTCGTTCTATCATTACTCCGGATTTTGATTTTGAATAATAAGGGGAAATTAAAAAAAAACAATTGAGCTACCTTCTTTCCAAAACTACGTATCTTCTTAAGATTTGTGTACAAAGTTACGTGGTTTTGGAAATAAGGTCATAGATATATGATCTATGAATAAGGCAGCGTGATGTCTTTATAAGAAACGTCGTCGTTGTTTGTAGGTGGCGCTGACCGCGGTCAACTGTAATTTCCAACCAATTTAAGTTGAGCTTCTACGTCACTTACATCCGTGTGCATTGCTGCGATACCTGCTACTTCCAAGAAAAAAAATATTCGAGACTGAAAACTATGGCTAAGACCTCTTTTGAACGTAGACGAAATCAGTAAGACGTAGCGCATTAGCCGACAGTCACTTAGATAGCATCCCCGCCATGCGGGAGGGCCCCAGGTCTTCGGGGGACCTTAAATTCCTATCAAATAATATGCTAAATGACGGCTGAAAGCCTGAAACCCCGAAAACACTTTTTCGGGCGTGGGGGGGGGGGGCGCTCGGGGGTCTTAGCTTCACCACTGTTAGCAGACGTTACTGACAAATAAAGTTTTAAAACCGACGCGTACATTTATGAAAAGGTATTGTTTATATTTGGATTACACGCTTTATTATTTCAAAGCACAACCGAAAGGAAACGATTCCAAAATTAACCCATTTTTCACACTGGTAGATGCTACATATTATACAATATGTGGCTAACAAATGGTCGACACCGCAACGCCACCTAGAACCGTTTAAAAATATATATATATAAATATATTTTTTAAATGATTTTTAGTCAATTTGAGCCCATTCCTTTTTTATAAAACACAGTGACCTGTATAAAACAAATTTTCCTTTCTGCTTTCAAATTTCGCGTTTGGCATTTCTTGGCATTTTTTCGAGCTTGAATTTGGCATTTTGTAAATCACAGAGTCGCAACATTGTCCCCCCCCCCCTAAGCACGGCCCTGCCCCCGCGAGCCCATTCCCCCCTTCTCTTGGCTCAATAGTTTTATCATACGACCGAATTCTTCTCCTTTGTATTGTATTAATGTAAATGTCAAACTTATAGTGTGATGTCTGACTGGCATCTTGGTGGCCCCAGGTTTGAAATTACTTTAAAGAGTGATGTATTTGGGAATTTCTCGTTATCTCTTTAGGGACCCCCGCAAATAAAGTGAGCATCATGACGCTCAGCAACCCAACCAGCCAGCCAAAATCGCTGGTCCCAAGTGCCCTGATTGGGACATGAAGTTCCCGCCAATTGAAACCATGTGACGAATTGGTAAAACAAAACCAAGCAGTTGGAAAAGAATCGACAGATCGCAAGCTGGGTTCTCTCGTCCGATGGGGAGAGAACTCGCGAGAACCGCATCTGACCTGTCCATTCCTAAGCTCCATTGTTATTCCCAAAATAGTGCGCGATAAATAAATAAGTCCGCGAACGGAATGAGTTTCAATCATCCGTTTAGTTCGTGCGTGCGTGAATGCCGATATATGTGCTCGCTTGGCTCTCAGCTATAAGTAAACTACGCCCAAGAGCAAACTGAACCATGGACTCTCGAACCAGACGAGTTAGTAAGAGTCTTTATCGACTGCCGACCAGAGGTGGTTATTTCAAATGACATACAGTAGCATTTGCCCTCTTGAATATTGTTCAATTGTTTTTCCTTTGTTTTGTTATTTTATAATGTGTACATTAATTCCTCAATTATACCCATGTTTTATTTATTAAACTTCTTAAATTGGTTTTCTTTTATGTTTGGCAGCTTTCAATCTCGTAATTGAAGCTAACGCCTAGACATCCTAATCAATCTCGCTAACCCCACATGTTAAAGTTAAGTGAGAGGGTCGCCGGGAATCCTTTAGGCTAGGAATAGCGACTTAAGTTTTGGCAGAAAAATTTATGAAAAAACAAATTGAAAAAAAAATAGAGATGGCGCTATTTTGTTTGACCTTCAGACGTAAGAAGAATAAAATTTTACCTTAAGCATTTAATACGCTTAAGCTTTAACCTTTAGAGATATTTTAGAATCTTGGTTATAGCTGCAGCAAAACGAGCCACCCTTAAGAAATATATCTCGCTTTCATCACTTCTAAACATGTAACAACTCTTTTTATTTGACAGAAGAAAACGAAGATCTCCCAGGTTCGAGAGCTTAGGCCCATCTCAGAATGCGGGTCGGGCCCCTGAAATTGGT
Organism: Leiobunum rupestre; assembly: GCF_980474605.1. Lineage (NCBI taxonomy): Eukaryota > Metazoa > Arthropoda > Arachnida > Opiliones > Sclerosomatidae > Leiobunum > Leiobunum rupestre. Next base: position 25,227,239 of record NC_143394.1, on the reverse strand, counting down.
TTGGCACTAAAATTTTTAGTACATTTGTAAAAATATAAAATAATTTAATTTTATGATTGTTAGTTTAAATTATTTGATTAAATTTCATATTATTTTACTTTTATACGAAACTGAAACATCACTTAAAACAAGTGGCTTTCGGTACAAACAATGTTCTTTTTGGATGGGGGAGAGATCACCGAAAAGTTGGGTCCCCCTCACATCAGTTTCTATTTATTATTATTCTAGTTTTGTATCTTCGAAATCACATTGCTTAGACAATATGCAATCCAAGGTTACGGTGTCAAGGTATATGGGTGTTCTTCTTTTCGGGTACTAAATTTTATTTTTGTTTTTGCCGCGTGCTATTTTGTAAACAAACCCCGTTTCTATATTACCCGTAAAATTAAGTCAAAGTTTAGGTTTTTAACTGTTAAAGTTTATTCATGAAACATCTCGGCGCATTGTCTAAATAAGTGACTTTTTTATTGCACGCCAGAGGGAGAGAGAGACATGCTCTATACGCTTTGTAAAAATGGGGGAAATTATTTTAGTCAGTGGGGGAGCTTGATGAGTGTTCCTTGTCTTCTAACTTTTGGGCGGGAGGACGCTGGATACGTCATAAAACCAATTCAGTGAAAAGTGACTCCCAAATTATTCGAAGAGCTACCACCCTCCTTCTTATGGGGTGCTAATATTTTCGTTTATAGAGTTGCCCTCTACCTCTTTTTTAACTACTGTTCGGTTGCCCAAATCTAATAAAACCTCAGTAACAAATAGAGTAAAGAAGGGCGCGGAGATCAATTAGAAAGATGTATTCTCCGACCTTTACCGAAGGATGGTGAAAATGTTATTCAACATCTCATTTAGATATTAATTTAAACTAAACGCTCATGTTTTTAAATCATATCACTATCACATGCATCTTGTGAACTAGAAGTTAATAATTTATACTGTGGTAACTAATAAGCGACGAGCTTGAACTAGAAATTTCGACTTAAACTTTAGGATAATCATTTGATAACGCTGTCCCTTAAAGGAAAAGTCCAGGTTGGGTAAAACTTGGGTCTATTTGAAAGATCATGTTTAAATATACTCAAAAACATCAGTCATAAAATTGTATCTTTTTTTAATGACGAGAAATTAATTTTTAAACGAGCGAAATTTACCCGCCAAGCGAGCTGCCATTTTCTTTCACTTTCCCTCCGCAGACCGCACGCGGAGCAAGGGCGCTCAGGGAACAGAGCCCTGTTATAGCGCGACCAGCGCGTGATTAAAGTCCTAAAACGTCACCGCGAAACAAAATGGCAGATCGCTTGGCGGGTAAATTTCGCTCGTTTAAAAATTAATTTATCGTCATTAAAAAATATGCAATTTTATGACTGATATTTTTGAGTATATTTAAACATGATCTTTCCTTTAAATTGGCATTCTTGCCGTCTGAGCTAGCTTGATTACTTATTTTTGCAAATTTGTTACCCCATCTGTTGGCAGAAACTGTTATTAACCATTCGTTAGTAGTGAATCTGGCCCATAACCTGCTTAATGATGAGAATTTTTAACGCGAACGAAACGAAATGAATTTATTTTTTGGCAAAACGAATAATTTTTTTTTTTTACCAAAAAGACTCTGGGCAATAATTTCCACATATCGTTACAAATAGTTATCAATAATTCCCCTTTAATATTTGAATATTGTTAACTATAGCCAATATCTCTTTTTGGTATAAGGTTGGGTTTTATGTGGAATATTTCGTATAGAAAGAAAATTCAGAAGAGCAATGCAATGGCTGGTCTTCCAGTTTTCGCTGGTTCCCACTTAAAGGAGTATTACCTCTGGTGTTTAGTAGGGTCTACCAAGCTTTAAAAAAAATCCACCCGAGGCGCTGCAGTCCAAGAGTAGAAAGATTTCCTAATAAAACCTCGACTTTCGCTCCTACTCGGGTCGGATTTTTGGGGACACAGTTGAGATTCGAGCGCCCGGCTGCAAGATTTTAAAGTGGCGTCTCAGTGTAACGACGTTCCTAATCGGAAACGGTGATCGGAAAATACTTATCTTACGCAAAACCAAGCTAAGAAACTAAAGCGCGATGAATTGTGTAAAGCTCGTGGCAATTCCCGAATTTATTTATTGTCCGCTTTGGATTAATTTGACTCCCAGAAAAAGGTTTGGATTAGAGAAGAGATGGTTAGGCCTATGCATTATTGTTCCATGAATTTGCATTCCAAAAATTTTCCCGTGAACTCTTTACTTATTGAACAACTTTTAGACTTCCACAAAGGTTGTCAATTACGTTTTAAATTTGGATTAAAAAGCGTGCACGACAATGTATCAGTCGGAAATGTAAACGAAGCTTTAATTGCGAGTGAACCTAATGAAACCGTAGACACTAGTTTTTTGGGGTGCCCTATTTCTGATAAATTTTTATACCCCTCAATATCTAAGTTGAGCTCAGCTTCTTTTACACCTGCACAATCTCCTACAAGATTACTAACATTGACACCACGTAAAATGTAAGTAATTAATGAATAATTGGCTGTTGACTTAACGATAATTAAGTATTTTATCACTTTCATAAGGCATCGAGACGTTGAAAATCCTGAGTCACCATTTGGATGATTGCGTAATTCAAATTTAACTAATTAAATTATTTAAATTATTTTTTGGATTTTTGAACCTAATGTATTATGTATATTTGTTTTAGTACAACAGCGGGTAGTACCTTGCGCAATGTTATAAAATAGCAGAATTGGACAAAGACAATACTTCGTACAACTCTGACTTTTTGCTCTTAAGTTAATTATGCCTTTAATTTTTTTAATTAATTTGATTTTTCTTGGTTATATAGAAAATTCGCATCCCCATATTAAACACCAACAAAATATTGGCACGCCGCAAAAAACCTAAAAAAAAAGTTAAAGCTGGTAATTGTCATTTGATTTTTTTTGTACTTGTAATATAATGTATTTTTTAAAACATTTCAGGCTGGTAGTAGAAAAGCAACAAGGCCACTGTTGGAGTGGGTGAAATCAATAGCGGATCATTTTTGGTTTGCTCTCAACACTGTGGATCGGACCCTATAAAAATGCGGGCAAGTGAAAAGGAAAAATTAAATTTGACTTTATTGATGACAATGTTTGATTTCAGTTGATGTTCTACACCACATTCAGGGGATACATGAATGGTCAACTGGCCAGTGCATGCATCACGAAAATTTAACTGTTCCTAGTGGGGACAAAGAATGGATAAAGAGAGGATCTCCACCTTTTGAGGCATTGAGGGCTGTTATATTAGATGCAGTTTTTTTTAAAGCTTCCATTATTGTGCAAATTTTAGGTACTATGTATAATTTTCTAGTTCGTAATTTGGTTCGCTAATATTTTTTTAAAATTATCAGACATACAGGGCCATTGGAAAATTTTCACAGCCTAATATTGAAGTACGCGTTGAAACGAAATACATTTGGGTAATTATTTTCTGACAGTCAAATTGTATTTAGTATTTTCTATATAGTAATTTTTTTTTAAACCTAAGATGGGAAGGATATATTTGCCGGGTCCTACTGGCAGCGATTGACCATAATGAAAATGTACATCGACCTAAACGTAAAAACCAAACAACGGACAACTTAATGTATTTATTTTTGCAGGTTCTAAAGCTGAACATAATTTAACTATTAATTAATTTTAGGTATGAACAACGTTACTCAAAAGTCAGCTATCAGTGGTGTCCATGAAAGTTAAAAATAACAAATATCACAGGTTTATGACAAATTTAGTTGACTTAATTTGTGAAGAAGAACGAAAGGATTCTTTGAAGATTTGTGATATGATTGAAGTTAACTCAAGAAGTATTAAACTGAACATTGCACCAACAGAGTGCCCAAAAAAGGTTGATCTTATTGAACAACATATTAGTAAATTTCACTCGAAAGATGTGTCCGATAGAAATGTGGATCAGATAGAATAATGAATTTACTTTACAACAATAAATGTCGTAAATTATATTTTATTTTTTATTGGGAAAATCTTTGGGTTACAAATCTTATAGCTTACAAAATACCATATTCTTGAAATCCTTTGCAAATACCATTGTCGGAAGGGAAAATCATCTGCGCAACATACTCTTTCCCTTGGTCGTTCTTGGGGTCTGCATTTTGTGCATAAGCACCAAACCGAAAACACATTTGCAGGCGGTGAGGGTGGCTGTGAAGGATTCTCACCATTACTTTGTAACTCCGTCTCTTCAACAATCGACACAGCTACAGAAGTAGCGAGTTCTTGTTGAGAGGCCTGTTTTTGAATCTCCGCTAGTTGACAAGTACTCGCACGTTGCAATAGAATCTTTTTAAGTATGTTGATAGCATCAATGCCAGTCAGGAAGTCCACTTGCTAAGAATTTAATATTATTTAAAGAAAACCTACGCACGGTTAGTGGATTATTTTTATTACCTGGTCAGTACTTGAGCGTATTCTATCAACATCGAGCTTCGCTGTTCCAGATATCAGCATACCAAGGGCTTTGAAAGTTACGCAACCATCAGATTTATTAATTTCCTTTCGTAAATCTTCTAATTTATCCAAGTATGGTACGCCAGCTTTGCGCTTTTTTCTGGTACATATTTTGTTTTTGGCACGCTTTGATATTAATGCTGGAAAATTAATTAAAAGTTCTATGAAATTATCAGAGTATTAATAGAAATTTTTGCTACTTACCAGTATTTGCATCTGGAGGGTATGGATTGTTATCACAGTCTACTACAACGTGACATTCTTTTTTGGTTTGGCTTCAAAGGTGAAGTCACTATGTAAAACAATATTATAAGTAACTAACTGACTAAGGTGAAGTTTAAATATATATTTAAAAATACATACCCAGAACTTGACTGTTCCTACACTTTTGTTTACATCCACACGTGTTAATTTGTGCACATTTTTGCTTTTATTTTACAGGACCATGGATTTTTACTTTTTTTTACCAAAGCAGCTTTTTTACAGACGCCACCTCCCTCAAAGTTCCTTTTCTCCGTTTAATTAATTATTAAAAAAGGTGGTCATCTTAAAGTTCCAGCAAAATAAGGCTTAAAACACTTCGTGGCGCGGGAAGAAAAAGACCACGCGTTGTACAACAGAATGAAATCGCCTCCAAAGTCGTTAGGAAATATCCTACCATTTTTAATAAAATGTAGTTAGGAGAAAACTCCTATGAATCACCCCAAAAATTATCCTATATTCCCCTAAATTCCTCTAGAGGTAATACTCCCTTTAAACACATCTTCGAAGTTCTTGGAACGATGAGGTAGCCCTCCTTAAATTTTCCATTTTTGGTTTCACATCGAATATATACATTTTCGAAGTGACACTATTGCTATGGACGGAATGTCGTTGAGTGTTGTTTGTTTGGCGGGGAAAGTGACGACACGGTAGATGGAGCTACAAGGTACACGCCGAGCTTTGGCGGAAAGTTTGAAATTTTGGTGGAAGTTTGAAATAACGCTTCGCGAATCGTTATATAGTCTTTCTGATGGGAAGTTTGAAATTAATAAAAGTTATTAAAAGAAAAAGAATTAAAAATGTAATAGGATTATTTTTACGGGAAGTTTGAATTAGACAATTTCTTTCGATGTGCTAGAATAGGATTATAATTGGCGGGTGGCAGGAAGTTTGAATATAACAATTTCTTTCCATATGCTAGAAATGGATTATAATTGGCGGGTGGTGGGAAGTTTGAATTAGGAAATTTCTTTCGATGTGCTAGAATAGGATTATAATTGGTGGGCGGCGAGAAGTTTGAATTAGGCAGTTTCTTTCAATGTGCTAGAATAGGATTATAATTGGCGGGTTGCGGGAAGTTTGAATTAGGCAATTTCTTTCGATATGCTAGAATAGGATTATAATTGGCGGGTGGCGGGAAGTTTGAATTATGCAATTTCTTTCGATATGCTAGAATAGGATTATAATTGGCGGGATGTTTGAATTATATAATTTCTTTCGATATGTTATAAAAGGAATATTTTTCGACGTTGTCAGTTAATTATATTGGATTATTATTGCACATCGTAAAACATCGAAGGTAGCTTAACTATTTAACCTTTGATAATTTGCGTCGATGTGAAATAATATTATGGCTGGGCCGCCTTGTTTTCGCCTACGTGAGGCATTAAGTGTCGTCAACGGCTCTGCAACTATGCCAGGGCTAGATGTTATAAAGGGGTAGATCGTCCTTGGAAAGCGTATTAGTACCAAGACCTTCGGACGACACAGCTAGGACATTGGAAACAAGCCAATATATTACTCGCACCCTCTAGTTTGTAAGTTATGTCAACAGTGTCGAGAAGTTAACAAACGTGTGGATAGGATACAACTGGTTCTTTGTTTGTTTCTTTTTGTTTTATTATATTCTTAGAACCAATAAATAAATGAATTGATTGACCATTTACAGTTCTAAGTATTTTTTCTTTAAATGCTAACACTTAATATTATATCCTTAATTGATCCCCTAAACAATTTAATCTAAGACCTGTAAACTGTAAATTTTTTTATTTCTAAAATCCTAAATTTAATTTTAATACTTCATTACTCTTAAAAAAAGCCAAAAGAGTTTCGTAAATATTCTGTAAATAGAATTATCTCTGTCAGCTAGGAGCGATAAACACAGCACCCCACACAAGGTAAACGCAACCCGTAAAAAGCCGTGCATTTTCTTGTGTAAATTTTTCATTAATTAGACGCTTTAGCGCTTGCTGCCGTCGGAAGGGGAAATTATTGAAATTGTCTTCCCCCTTATCCGTAATACGTTCAGCGAAAATTATCGTCCAATGAAATCTGTACACAACACTGCGTCGCGTTGGCGTGTTTAAACGCTAGCTGCGTTCTCCTTGTGTTTGTGGCGCATAGCTGTCAGCAACCAAACTACTCGCTTTTCATTGTATTTTAGATATTTAATCCTTATTATGCTTGGTATAGCTAAAATATTTTGTAAATTAAAAAAATATATATATTATAACGTCGGTCGTTACCTATATACAAATATAGTTATCATTCGTTCATCCTACAAAATATTTAATATTGCTTTAAGTTAATGGTGCTAATGAATAAAGTCGTTAGATATTTCGTTAGATACAATACTGTTTGGTTATAAATTTTATGCATGTTAACGAAATTTTCACTCTTTCATCCAAAGCTAAACTCCCTACTTCCTTTCGTCCAAATTTCGTGGCTTTTTGGGTTGTCTTTTAGAGGGTAGCCTGCATGGACCATTTGCATCATTCTTATTTACTTCCGTGTTGGTCGTCTGTTGTTGTCTATTTCGTCGCTAGAGGATTCATTGTTTAGGATATACCCTATCTTCATTTTATCAGTAGAGGTGACATTCATGTAAAATGGTTCCACTGCATTTCAGGAAGGTCCGCAAGTAGCATCCCATATGTAGCACAGCGCTGTCGGTTAGTAGTCGGTTAAGAGACTGAGAGTCGGTTAAAGGTTGGGTCGGTTTTGCCGACTGAAGCCGACTACAGTCCAATTTTTTTACTTTTTGCCATCGGCGGCTAAAGTGGTCACTAAGCAGACGGCCATTTCAACACTCCCAATTCAATGTATTCGTATGTGCCGACTATTTACCCCAATTTTGATAGTATGAGAGGTCGACTCAAGCAACCATCTACCGACCTCAGTGAATCGGTCTTAGGTCGGTGAAATTAACTGACATACGGCTAACTAATGTACGACTGATCTTGTGGTCGTTTTTACCAACCTTTCTGTTTTATATGTGTTGTATGTGCCGGCTGTTTACCAACACTGTTTCGGTTGACCATTTTACAATCGTCATGAACGACCCTAACTTTGATGTACAATTGTCGGGTTAAACAACTATCTGCCAACGTAAAACAATTGTACCTCAAATTTTTATTATGAACTGATTTGCGGATAGGTAATTGTCGACTCAATTAATTGACGGTTTTACCGACTTAGGAATTAGTTTCCGACTAGCTAGAATGAGAGTGGCTAAAATAAGATACAGGATATGCTATTTGGGTAAGCGTCAACGACAATTTGCCACCCAAATAACTAGACACGTTTATATAGTTGGCTTTACCGACAGGCTAGACATTTATTATATACTTATTCAAAAATTGTGCTAGATTTAAGTGACATCTATATTGAAATAGTAAAATTTATTAAAAAAGTCTATTCAAATTAGTTGAACTAACAATCTATTGTGATTAATTGGATTGAATTTGAATTTGAATTTGAATATTCATCATATTTTAATTTATGTGTTATAACTAAAGTTCGTTAGCTGCACTACCAAACAAATTCCTTTCTATCGCGTACCAAGTGATATTCAGGACTCTGAGAGAGAAGGGGAAAGGCGGAAAGCCGGTAGTTGCTCGCTGCATGTCGTGGCCTAAAGTTTTAGTTTTACTTTACTCGACCGTGATAAATTTCTATCTCTATGGTGTAAATACTTGTAATGATAATTTAGATAATTTTTGAAATTTTAAGAAGTTGAAAAATAGCAGTTAGTTATTCTCTTCGGCTATTTTGAACAATAGCCCCGTCACCTAGTTTCCACTTTTTAGTTACACCATACCAACGTACTTATTAAGGGGAATCTAATGGTGCAAAAATTATAAGCCGCAAATAATTAATTTTAAAGATATTCTAATTTAAAGATGTACGAACCGAAGGGTTCGGGGCATAGAATTCACTCCGCGGCGAAGAGAGCTCGCCGTCGCACCGTTTTTTCTCGGTCGAAAATCAGCCTTTCTTTATTTATTGGGAGTGGTAATGTATGATGGAGCCAGTAAGACTGCAATATTCGCGATATATGCTGATGGCGCCAGTAGGACCACAATATTTTCGAAATATGCTGCTGTAGTAGACGTGGGGTCTAAGGATTAAAATGACGGTGCCCGAAACAAAGCTTTTGTTAAAGGATTAAAATGACGGTGGGCTACTGTATAGGTAGGAAAGAAACATTTCCCAAACCGTATTCAACGATTCTTTAAATTCCTAGATTTTAATGCGTTTTGGATAACGTGGGGCTGATGACGAAAAAGAAAAATGTGGACATGCAAAACATTACTATCTTACTATTTTCGGTATTTTCGCGGTATTTCAACGAATTTTAGGGGTTTTGGTGGGGAAAATAGGTTAGGTTATTTATATTACTAGGTCAGGCTTGGTGCTGTCCTCTAGGTTGCGTTATAGATGGCCCATAGCTTTTTTTAGTATGGGGTTGGGGAGGCGCCGCGCGCCCCCAGCGCTCGAACGAAGTGAGTGCGCGGCGCCGTTAGGCGCCATTACTTAGAAAACATTCAACGTTGTGTAAGTCAACATCACACAGAAGACATATAATATGACATAGTATGATTAAAAAAGCCTTAAATGCGCTTAAATACGGGGGAAAATCCCAACCCTTAAAAGTTAGTACTGTTTTGCATTTCAGCCTTCTTCTTTTTCGTCATCAGTCTTACGTTATCCAAAAAGTATTAAAATCTATGAATTTAAAGAATCGTCCACGTCATCAGTCCTACCTCATCCAACACGAGTGCGCGGCGTCGTCAGCCGCCAAGGTATAGTCTTTGGGCATTTTTTAATAAACTTTTTAAATAATGCTTTGCGGGGAATAATTTTCGCACCATTGGAATCTCCTTAAAAAGTACTTTAAGGGGGGTCGAGAAAGGGGGGCAAAGGGGGTGGCGGGGCTATTGTTCCATTTTACCTTATCTTATTTAAAGCAAGTGTCGGCTCGACGTCCAGTAGCTATTTTTTCAACAGATGTCGCTATCGTCGTAATAAAAACAAGACAGCTAAGCTACATTTTGACCCAAAAGCCGGGTACTTTTAGGTACCCCTCGCGTGATTGAACCATTTGTAAATAGACGGTAAAATAAATTCCAACGGCTTCCCAGCCTCTGATGGGTTTTTGAATTTGGGGGTACGAAAAAAGGGGAAACGTTTCGTGACAGCATGGCTGCCAGCCTCCCCACTTCGCGACTTTAATTGTCACTGAAGTCATTTCAATCGTTTTTCTCGTCTATTACGATTGATCTCAATTAATAATTTGTATTTTAATTTAAAGAATTCAAGTTATAGATAAATTTACAGTTAAACAACCATTTGGTCTAGCTTTTATTCCCGAAATATAATGGTCAGTTTACTTAGATGGCGCCACGTGCTCTACGAAGAATCATGATTTAGATATTTGTTACTCGGTGACAGTTAAAAATTGGCCTCTGCGCATGCTCCAATACCAACTAATCCGGTGTTCCCTCCCTGGCTAGTGTCCAGTTTTTAAGTGGCAATGACGGTTTAAAATTCCACCCCATTTATTTTACCGTCTATTGGTCAATAACAGGAATTATAGTAATTATAAACAATATTTGTTACATGGGATATATAATTTAGGTTAAGTCCACTAAATAGAGTATAAGTTGTCTAATTATAATACTCTGCAATGGTTATCTGACGACATTATTGTTTCGCTATTTTGAATTTCAGCTTCCTTTGCCATTAATAGATGGCACCACGCTCTCCACTAAAGTCGCGTTTTTCGAAGAATCGGATAGATTCATGGCCATCTCTAATAACAGGGGCCTTTTCATAATACAGGTGGCAACGATAGAGCCGACAGTTGCTTTAAAGAGCTATTATTTGTGTGAAAATAAGACAAAGTCGTAAATGATTAAACGTACCCGTGACATATAAATTTAAGCCTTTGCTTTATCAAATAATCATTTACCAATGCTTTTGTAATTTAGTTAAGCAAATTAATCATAATTATTCAGGATTGTACTCAGTTTTCCTAAATTTTTTTAGCTGGATATCGTTCAGGTGATGATGTTAATAAAAAGCTAAAGCAGTTTACGTGTAATCGTTATAAAATAGAGTTTCGACTGAAAGTTTCAATTTAGAAGTGGGTGATCTGTCGTGTAATATCAAAATATTTTTTACCTCTCCGAGGGGACAAAGTCCCCTAGGAGGGGTTATACAATCACCGTGTCTGTCTATCTGTCTGTCTGTCTGTGGGTCTGTCTGTCTGTCTGTGGGTCTGTCTGTCCGGCCTGCGAAGGGTAATCACTGCGTACGCAATTTCTCGAAGGGTTGGCAAAACCACCGTGTGACGGTGAGCGTTAACGGATTGCTTTGCGCTTGGTTGGTCTTTTTTCTACAACGCTCACTGTCGCGACAGTTTTAACTCAGTTTGATTGGATATTTCGTTATTATAATGTTTATGTGTAGGTTGTGATTGTTGAGTCCGTGTTGTGATGGTTGTGAATGTTGAATTCTTGTTGTTAATGTTGTGGGTGTGGAGTTTGTTGTGTTTGCGTGATGAAGGTTGCAGATGTTGGGTCTGTTGTGTTTGTATGGACGTTTTCTCTCCAACTTCTTCTTAATGTCTTTGGGACGGACCGAGTGCTGAGTGTTATACAACCTCTCAACGTCCAATGGCAGGGTTTCCACCAGTTGTACACGGTATTCGTCTTAGTATCAATTGGCGATTTTTTGGCGCCGGCCGCGAATCGAACTCGGGTCTGCCTCGTGCAAGAGGTGTACTCTAACCACTCAGCCACCAACGCTTGTTAGTATACGGTGTTTTTCTAAAAAACAACTTTGGCGAATGTCCTTTCCAAAGTTATAACGTTAGGTACTATATTTTATTCTACATCATTTTAAATATTTATAAATTATATTAATCTTATATTTAATTAAATATTTATAAATTATATTAATCTTATATTTAATTAAATATTTATAAATTATATTAATCTTATATTTAATTAAATATTTATAAATTATATTAATCTTATATTTAATTAAATATTTATAAATTATATTAATCTTATATTTAATTAAATATTTATAAATTATATTAATCTTATATTTAATTAAATATTTATAAATTATATTAATCTTATATTTAATTAAATATTTATAAATTATATTAATCTTATATTTAATTAAATATTTATAAATTATATTAATCTTATATTTAATTAAATATTTATAAATTAAATTTATCTTATATTTAATTAAATATTTATAAATTAAATTAATCTTATATTTAATTAAATATTTATAAATTAAATTAATCTTATATTTAATAAAATATTTATAAATTAAATTAATCTTATATTTAATTAAATATTTATAAATTAAACTAATCTTATATTTAATTAAATATTTATAAATTAAATTAATCTTATATTTAATTAAATATTTATAAATTAAATTAATTTTATATTTAATTAAATATTTATAAATTAAATTAATCTTATATTTAATTAAATATTTATAAATTATATTAATCTTATATTTAATTAAATATTTATACATTAAATTAATCTTATATTTAATTAAATATTTATAAATTATATTAATCTTATATTTAATTAAATATTTATACATTAAATTAATCTTATATTTAATTAAATATTTATAAATTATATTAATCTTATATTTAATTAAATATTTATAAATTAAATTAATCTTATATTTAATTAAATATTTATAAATTATATTAATCTTATATTTAATTAAATATTTATACATTAAATTAATCTTATATTTAATTAAATATTTATAAATTATATTAATCTTATATTTAATTAAATATTTATACATTAAATTAATCTTATATTTAATTAAATATTTATAAATTATATTAATCTTATATTTAATTAAATATTTATAAATTATATATGGGTAATTCCATGCCAAATCACCCGTTTTCGGAAAAATTTTCCCACGGCACCATGCGCGATTTCGACGTTACTATACACGTTAGTAATATAGATAGTTTTAGTGGGAAATACAAATTTTTAGCCCAAAATTCAACGTAGTTTTCAAAATATGATTTTTTGAAAAAATTATGTCTAGGGTGTACATTTTCGAAATGCCGAAAATCTTGGTATGTGCGTACGAATAACTCAAAACGTATTCAAGATAGACCCACGAAACTTTTTATACTATAAATATAGGTAACAGTGAGTAACTCGAAAGTTTTTTTTCGAAATATATAAATTAAGTTTTTAATAAAAAATATTTGAAAATGGCGATTTTAACTGAAATTTCGTTTTTTGAGGTATACTAAAGATGATGTTGTCGCCAAGATATTAAATCGGAGATAAATATGAGAGTTGATATTATGTTAAATGGAACCAATGAACACGAAAATAGCGCTGAAAGAAATCTCAGGAATTTAGTTTTTGAGTTATAGCTACGTGAACCGACCTATTTTTTTGAAAAACTGCCAAACATGGTAGTGATTGCGGCAAAATTACGGTACGTAGGGAGTTGAAAATCAAAAAAAGGTTGCCACCGCTAAAAAGCTAAGGTTTTAAGCTACAAAATACGTAAGTAAAAAAGTTGTTTATGGGAGACCTAAATAACCAAAATCAAGATTCAATTTTAACTTATTTCAACTTGCTACGTAAGTTCCAAAACTTCGCACACGTGGCGCGGCAAACTATAACGTTTGTTTCTAGTTTCTGCTCTTAGATATTCCTTTTTTACGGATTATGTCGTGGGCTTATCAGATTATAAACAGATAAACTAAAGATTTGGTCTGCTACAAACTTCCAAAATATCGTCTAGTCACAGTATACAGGGTGATAACTAAAAAACGATACTGAGCCAATTACTCAAAATGTGTTTTATGTAAGAATTGGAAATTTGCAGGCTACATAGAGGGTGCAGGGGGACAAATGACAATGGAAATTTCAATGACCTTGAACCAGGTCTTCAAGGACATTCAAATTTTATCTCTAGAATCGTTAGGATTAAAAGAATGGTTCCAATTCGAAATGTGTTCTATGTTTAATTTTAAGTCTAAACAGCTAAAATGGATGTTTTTAACATTTTGTGTACACCACATGAACATTTCTTCAGGTTTTTGTATTTGGGAGGTTTTCGTTGCCTGTAGGCTCGCCTTGGCCACTAGCCGTTTCACGGTACCCCCCATTCTAACTTTAGAATTTATTTCAATTACTTATTTAGTTTCTTTTGTGTTTAAATCATTTAAACTAAAAAAAATTTAATAAAAGTACTTGGTACGTCTTAAATCAATTAATTAACGTTTATTTTGGAGTTTGATTGGTTTATTTACCTCGGGTAAAAAGTAATTTGACTTAAAAAACCTTGGCGGGCATTTTCCTAATTAGAACCATTCTTAAGTTCTTAAGTTCGTTTATTGCAAAATGGTTCTCGAGATAAATTTTGAATGACCTTGAACTAATGTTTCAAGGTCATCACAAGCCCTTAAAGGTCGTGTCTTGATTAGAATACCACACACGACCTTATGGTTTTTGGTCTAACATTTGTCGGCTTCCCATTAGTCAAATTAGATCGGGTCAAAGCTGTTTAGATTAAAAATTAAACGTAGAACACATTTCTAATTGGAACCATTCTTTTAATCCTAACGATTCTAGAGATAAAATTTGAATGACCTTGAAGACCTGGTTCAAGGTCATTGAAATTTCCATTGTCATTTGTCCCCCTGCACCCTCTATGTAGCCTGCAAATTTCCAATTCTTACATAAAACACATTTTGAGTAATTGGCTCAGTATCGTTTTTTAGTTATCACCCTGTATACTGTGACTAGACGATATTTTGGAAGTTTGTAGCAGACCAAATCTTTAGTTTATCTGTTTATAATCTGATAAGCCCACGACATAATCCGTAAAAAAGGAATATCTAAGGGTAGAAACTAGAAACAAACGTTACAGTTTGCCGCGACACGTGTGCGAAGTTTTGGAACTTACGTAGCAAGTTGAAATAACTTAAAATTGAATCTTGATTTTGGTTATTTAGGTCTCCCATAAACAACTTTTTTCTTTACGTATTTTGTAGCTTAAAATCTTAGCTTTTTAGCGGTGGCAATCTTTTTTTGATTTTCAACTCCCTACGTACCGTAATTTTGCCGCAATCACTACCATGTTTGGTAGTTTTTCAAAAAAAAAGGTCGGTTCACGTAGCTATAACTCAAAAACTAAATTCCTGAGATTTCTTTCAGCGCTATTTTCGTGTTCATTGGGTCTATTTAACATAATATCAACTCTCATATTTATCTCCGATTTAATATCTTGGCGACAACATCATCTTTAGTATACCTCAAAAAACGAAATTTCAGTTAAAATCGCCATTTTCAAATATTTTTTATTAAAAACCTAATTTACATATTTCGGAAAAAAACTTCCTAGTTACTCACTGTTACCTATATTTATAGTATAAAAATTTTCGTGGGTCTATCTTGAATACGTTTTGAGTTATTCGTACGCACATACCAAGATTTTCGGCATTTCGAAAATGTACACCCTAGACATCATTTTTCCAAAAAATCATATTTTAAAAACTACGTTGAATTTTGGGCTAAAAATTTGTATTTCCCACTAAAACTATCTATATTACTAACGTGTAAAGTAACGTCGAAATCGCGCATGGTGCCGTGGGAAATTTTTTCCGAAAACGGGTGATTTGGCATGGAATTACCCATTAATATAATATTTAATTAAATATTTATAGATTATATTAATCTTATATTTAATTAAATATTTCTAGATTATATTAATCTTATATTTAATTAAATATTTCTAGATTATATTAATCTTATATTTAATTAAATATTTCTAGATTATATTAATCTTATATTTAATTAAATATTTTAGTATTTTAATGTTAAATTTGATCGTGATCAGGAATTGAACTCGGGTCGCATTGTAACAATGCGGATAGTTCACCGCCGAGCCATTGACTTCTTTAGGGAAAATATTAAAGTAAAGGAACAGTTATGATAAGGCGGGTTTGTTTACTAAACGGATTAATACAATATCTATATATATTGTTTATTGAACTTTGTTTGTTTATTCTTTGGTACGGTTTTTTGTTTTGTTTTAAATTTTTGTTAAATTCTTAACAAAATTTCGTTAAAACACAAAAAGTAGTTCATTGTTACCTTTTAAAATCGCTAAGAAAAAGGATAATTATTCAAAACTCCCGCGGAAACTATATCAAAGTAATAATTTAGCGCCACTATCAATCAAACCGGGTAAAAAATATAATCTCTTAAATTTTTCGAACTTTAGTCAAATCTCGACGGGTAAAAAAAACACAGAATAACAGTATATAAGGCCGTTGCCGTCAATATAGAAGATTTATTCTTTCTTAATTCTTGGCTGTCAGACGAACTACTACAGGACGGGGTCCTGGTGTCGGTCAAAATTATGAGGTAACTTTGCGGTTTTAATTAGTATGTTTGGTCTTCGGTCAAGAAAAGAGATAAATTGGGTTTCGCGTTTGGAACGTGAGTGAATGGACTTCAGTGTATGAACAGTACGTGTTTAAGACTGAAAGTGTTAAAGTAATTGTGAACTAACTCAAGTCAGCTGTAAGATAAAATTGATTGTTATTATTTTTTGAATTGGAATAACCTAATTATACCCTTGAAATTATCAATTCAACCTGTGAGGGTAATTAAGTAGATTGGAAGGAATTAGTAGCGAACAGCTCTCACCTCTCAGCTGTTAATTAAGACAGAGTTTATAGTTAGGTAGTTTGAGTTTAGTTAAAATTACTCAGTATGATTTATGATATTTACTTAAGTGTAAGTGTGTTTTGGTTTATTTTTCAATCACGATGAACTAAGACAAATCTAGTCTTAGACACTTGAGTACCAGTTCTGTACAATTACGTAGAAGGGATATATATTGTTGGGTTATTCATGAAAGTTAAATCTAGAACGTTCCATAGACTGTTCTGAATAAAAATAAACATTTATAATTTTGCATAATTCTGGTTGCCATTTTATTTTCTAATCACTCGCCCACAACATTACAGTTCTGGCAATTTAATTTTAAAAAAATATATTTGTCTTAAGCTAAATAAAATTTCAAAAGAAACTAATTTTTCATGTGATAAAAGGTTCTTATTAAGAAAATTAGTTTTGTTATAAATTTATTTACATAAAAATCAAAAATAAATTTTATAATTAAAACGAATTTTTTTGCGGTTTCTTAACGCAGCTGCATGGTGGCGTCATTGGAAGACCATTCCAAATTTAGGTCGGGGAGATAATTTACCAACCTTTTCTTAGATAGAACATACCGACAATTTTGTTTGGTATCTACCAGACTGAAGGCTCGGCAATTAAATGACCTGTAGGCCAATATCGAATTCTTAGGTTGGAAAACAAACATTTAGATATCGGTCAACTAAACATCTACTGGTGGTTAATTTGTATATTTACAAAAGGCCAATAGTAAGGCCGACTCAAAAATTACCAGCTGAGCTACAAACAAATTATTAGTCGGAAAAGAGGTCAATATGCTGTCGGCCAGTTTGTGTGACGTTAATTAGTTGGGCCAACCATGGCGTGGTTAGGACATCCCGACTAATCGCCTAGTATTGTAAAGACACCACCCCGACCTAGTTCCTACCAAAATCGTAGCGTTTGGGCCGACTGCTTTGTGCTACATGGGATGGATCTCTTATAAACAATGTCTCAAGAAATCTTAAGAAATTTGTTACAGTAATCTTCGGAATTTCTTAAGGAATTAAATAATAAATTATATTTTAAATTACCTGCTTAAGTTGTGAAAGAAAACTGGTATAAATTTCGGAGCTTTCAACTTCAAATTGCAGCTTTGACACGCGCATTCTCTATACTCACCCGTGTAATGATCATGGTCACGGGTTTTGATGGAAGTATTGTTAATACTTCATCGCAAACGTAGCAGTGTGTGGCTGACTGGTACGATTTTTCTTCATCATCCGTAAATTTCATCGGGATATTTTCCTTTAACTTTTCCGATCTTTTCCCCGATAGGTTTCGTGTTTTACCAGTTCACCTATAACAAACATAGTTAGATAATGTCATATTTATGCGCCCTAGATTAACCTAACCTGATGGACCGATAATTGTGTAAGAATATCCACATGTGACGTGCAAAGATAATCTCGCGGTTGAGGATAGAGATGCGTCTGGTAAACATGTCGTTATCTTTGACTGTAATGATTCAAAATCTGCGAAAATTGTGTAAGGGTAAAATTATTATAATTATTTTTTTTATGGCGAATTAACACATAGTGTTTCCTCTGACCATTTGTCACCAAAAGTACATCAATCTCCCTCGACTCGGGTACACGTTTTTAACTCACATAACGCGGAAAATATCCCTTTTCGTAGGCAAAAATGTTAATTGATAAATTATTCACCTCTTCGAATTTTTTCAGTTTATACGCGTCAAGTTCAAATGGAAATGTAATTCCGCACAAATCGAGTTCGTTTTCGTATCGTTTATAATGACAAATACGGTAAGGGTGGTTTTTAGCTGGATGTAGTTTGGCCAATATTGACCACAGGAAACATTTATTCTCACTTGGGTCTTCAAAGTCAACATTTACCGTGGCGTGTTTAGTTTCTATCACAGGTGGTAATTGAAAATATGTACTACCTACCAGAGGTAAATATTGGATAATGTTAATTTGTAAATACAAAATTTTATCCAAAACCCAACCACTTCCTAACCCTTCATAATTGTTCGTAGTGTCGCAAATTTTGTCTCGACTAGAGGTTATTTGTCGGGGATTACCCCTGAAATACGGCATTGCCTCAACGTCGGTACCGGTGTTACCAAGTTCACGTGTATATCGTGCCCGCACCACCATATACCATTTTATCCCTTCATTGGTATTCAGTGTGTTTCGGAGATAACCTTCGATGGTGTCACGGTGACCATTAATAAATAACACTGCATCAGTAACTCCATCTGGTGCCGTTATCCGAGCTGAAAATATGGCGTCACCAAGTGCATTAACCTCCTCTATTGGTGGGTTAACAGGTGGGGTAGCGGGTGGGTTAGGAGCATCGACTTGTTGGTGATTTCCTTGAAGCTGATCCCAATGATCGGCAAGCCACACGTTTTCCGCTTTGGACTCTAATAGATTGTTTAAGGGATCGTAGATTTCTGATTGTTGAATCACTCTGTCTTCTTGACCATCTAAAAGAGAAAAAAAAAATACGTAAGAAATAATAAAATTTTCTTAATGAAACTTACCACTTTCAACTCTTATTATTTTTCAAGCGCTAGAGTCTGGTGATGCGACCCTTTTTACAGGAAAGCTTGGGAGAGAAAATCCATGTGGTGCGTCTGAACGAGTTAATGAAGGGTTGGCGACAATACGAGTTGGAACCTCGGACTGTGGAATCCACTCCAGCGAGCTTATAATACCTATATTTACCTATAATTCTGAAATGGTCCTATAAAAACCTATAATTCCTTTTTTTTATCCTATATTTCCTATATTTTTAACATTTTGTTTGCGGTGTCCGACAAACATACTATGCTTTTCTTCCCGGGCCTTCCTGTGAAAATGATATTTCCGAAATGAGATGTGAGACACTCTTTTAACCAGCGCTCTGAATAGGTTTCGATTATACCTTGAAGCTCGCTTATTGTGAAATGACAATCTTCGCTATTTTCTAGGTACTCAAATAGGGAGTTCAGGGATTTGGTTTTAGTTTCATTCTCAGGACGACCAGACGAATGAGAGCTAGGTATCTTAGTGAATTGAATGTAGCATTTTTTGAGGTAACGACCTTCAGCAACTACAAGATCTAATACCCCTCGAACTCTCCTAGAAACCTGCTCTCCCCATTCATCCTGATGGTTTCTCCAATATTCTAAAATTTTATCTCGTATTTCCAAAGTTTCAATAGTATAAATAATTTTCCTTTTTTCTATTCTAAATTTTGTATCGATCAAACAATCTTTTTCACAGAACAGGCATTTTTTCAAAAAATCAAAAGGTACCTCTTGAGTTCGTAATCGAGACGAAACTGAGTCTTCGACATCAAATTCCAATTTTTTTTCAGCAGATTTAATGCTACTTTCCCTTGTATAATGTTTCCTACATGCGTTGTGCAACGTTATTTCTGAGATATTACTTAGCTTTTCGTGTATCCCGTCATTTCTTCGGATGCTAGCCTGCACGATTGCTTTTATTCCTTTGGTGAATTTCACGACGTCTACGCCTTCAAAGTCATTTTCACGTAATAAACACCGATTCATTTTCAAAACGAAACGTGTACACTAAACTTAAAATTGGAAATTCCGATGTTTTGAGCCATTGGCCGTTATCGTCATAGTTTTAATACGAAAAGGAATTTCCACAAAGACCAATAAGCAACAGAAAACCACCCCAAGTGCCTAGTTTCAGAGTTACGAACGTTGAACCTTGACAAAACAATAACGGCCGCAGAGAAGGCCCGCGCGGTGGGTATACGTAAAACGTTTAAGGGTACAAATTTCAACAAGTATAAAGAGGAGCGCGCATTTTAAAATTCAATAATCGGATTGAGTGCGAAATATTTAATAGTGAGGTAAGGGGAGTTGGCATAATCACACAAAGCACCACTATTGAATAAAATATGGTTAAAATCTAATTCAACCAAAATACACCAAAATATCGAGCCCTTTTCTGTTAATAATTACGAATTTTGATGTACATTATTATTTTCCCGTCAAACCGTTGCAGATGGACATATCTCATAGTATAATAACATTTAACCCTGACTATAACCATTGAAATGAATGCTCATTTGTCTCTTTACTTTAAGCCGTTCCGTAGTTATAGTGTAAAACACGCCAACTTGCATTTTCCAACTTTTGGGGGGGGGGGGGCGTAAAAGGGGGAGTGTGGATTGGAATCATGGGGACTTTTCAGGATTTTTTAACTAGTCATATAATACCACCCTACAAAAATTCAGCTGCCTCCTAATTTATTCAAGGTTCAAGATTTTTTAATTTATTTTCCCTGGACTAAAAAGAAGCCTCGCAATTCTCTGGTATTTCTTCATTATACAGGGTGTTACGGATAAGTGTACCGAAACTTTTATAATGCATTCTATGGGTCTCTGCGAGTAGAAAAGGTCAAGTGAACTATGGTCCTATAGTGTCCCGTTTAAAAGATACAACCTCTCAAAAATATCCCTAAAAAACATCGAAATCCACGGAAATGTAAAATTTTCATTCTTCCTTGAACACAATTGTTTTCATTAAATGATCGGTTGTTTTTAGAGACAAAGTGATAAAAACGATTGTCGAATATCAAAAGGTCGTTCAGATCTCGTCCGGAAGTATGAATCGCCAGATTGTGTATGTCCTACATTTAAGGTCGACATTGTGCTGTACCCTCAATGTGAGGGATACCAAGATACAAACCACAAATGCATTGTACTACATTGACAATTTTATTCAAAATTTATTTACAACTGCTCAAAGCATTTACAATAAATGCTCGAAATGTCCACCTTGAGCTCCAATGCATGTACGACAACGTCGTTAAAATGATTGAGGAACGTTTTCGAACCCTCCTGGCGTGTTTCGAATTGTGTCGCATCCATCAATAATCAATATCGTTTTATTCAAAGGTCGTGCATCATAGAAGTTAACTTTTTTGAGAACTAATGGCAATATCGTTGTAAATATTTTTTCATTTAATTAGTAAAATTTCAATGGTAATTAATTGGAATTTATTGTTGAAAGCTTGAAAGAATAACTTTACCGGACCCCTCAATTACAATTGAGACTTTCTCGTGACCCCGAACTGGCAGCGGCCGTGCTCGAACCAGCAGCATGCAGTACCTCTTCCAGCACCTATAGCCTTAGCAGTAACGGTAGCACCTTCAGCTGTAGCTGGACCGTCCAAAAGGTAAAAAAAAAGGAAAGGAGCGGACAAGGAATTCCAACGCCTCTCCAAATTTAAAAAGTACGCAAAGGCGGCGTTGGAAATTGAAGACCCTGAGTTCATAGGGTCCGATTCGGAAGAATTACAGGCCTGTTGCTGACTCACAACTCTCAGTTCCAAATAACTTTTTTTTTAAATTGCCACAAAAAATCACTTTTCCTAAAAAAATATATTAATAAATTTTATTTTATTTATTTTTTTATTTTATTGTAAAATAAAAATTTTATTATAACCAGTCATGAAGTATCGTGTCTCATCATTAAATAAAAAGTTTTAAATATCTTAAAAATAACCATGACGAAAAGTCTTAAACTTAATAATTATAATGAACGATTTTTGAAATATATCTATCCATGCTTATTATTTTTGAAATATAACGAAATCTATTATAATGAAGAATATATTTTATTTGGTGATAAAATTATTTCGTTATTTTCCTAGGGTATTGATACCGCATAACTTCTCATTCATTCACACAAGAAAACCGATACCCCGTAATTTTTAACGTTTTCTTAAGTTTGGTGATAGCCAAAATGAACTGATATGGTTTTCTTGTGAGGAGTACGTTCTTTTTATACTTATTTTCCGAACTTTACACGTTTCATTTTACTATCTTGTACAAGATTATAGTCATCCCCACATTAAGCAAGCCACGGTGTTTCGTTTATATATCTGGCCAGAAATTTGAAACCGCACCGGTTTTCCGTCCGAAATCAAGGGTCTTACACTCCACGTTTTGTTACGAAAAATTAATACCCTACGGACCACTGACAGTCCGGTCCTAATTCTCTCACTGCGATACCCCACGATACTTCCCCGATCTCAGTTCTCTCATACAGCATAGAATCAGTGAAACCCCACGATACCTTATGGGAAGTGATACCCTCGGTCCCAGTTCTCTCATCTTAACTACTACTGAAGAAAATCGTTTTTAATCAATTTTGGTAACATCACTAGTCGCTACACATGTCCTAGAATTAATGATTCAAGGAATTACTAAAGGTAAAACGTATCATTTGGCACATTTTTCAACTGAAAATCTTACAAATGATCAACTGTTTTCAATGGTTTGGGAGGCAGTTGCAAAGTTGGAGTGTGTTAACGTTTACAGGAGATGGTGCTAGCTCCCATCGAAATTTTTTAAAATGAGTATTGGAATTTCACAATTTAAGTGCTACAACCCTAATGCATTAGATGAAAAACGTAACATCTAGTTTATTTGCGATCCACCACACTTGATAAAAACTACCATGGAACTGCTTTTCAAGTAATGGTAGTGAAAAACATGCGCAATAAATTTAAAAAATGAACAACACATCCACTGGAAAAGCAATAACTTAGGGATGCAACTGTTCCACTTTTTTGGACTATCTCGGTTCCGGATCCGGTTCCGGTTCCTAAATTTTTGCTTTATCGGTTCCGGTTCTTAAATTTTTAATTTATCGGTTCCGGTTTCGGTTCCGGTTCTCAAAATTTAGAACCGATCGGTTACGGTTCCTATATGGTTCCAGTGTGTTTAGTATTAATTAAAGTTAAATACACAAGCAATTGGAGTGAAGTTAAAGAGAAATAAAATCCACCACATTTATTTATTTAGAATATAAAATTTGTTTTTGATAAATTATATTTAAAAAATAGTAGTGACGTAGCAATGGGTTCGGGGTCCTCCCGCGAATCTGTTTTTGGGGTCCCTTATAGTCATTAGGGTCGAGTCGCGATTATCGCCATCTAGAGTTAGGGCTAACATGTATCGCCTTCTATAATTAGATTTAACACGTACTTGCATGTTAAATATATAAAACGATTAAAATGGCTTTAAGCCCTAAGTGAAACGATTAAGATAAATCACGGCAATCAGCGTCTGGAGCATTAAATGAAAGCGAGGGGTAAAACAGTCTCAGATAATCTGTACCCCGAGTTCGTGCATTTAGCACAGTTAAAGGTACATATTTTCAAGAGTTCGCGAGTTCCATTTAGCACTGTCAAAGGAACGGCAGTGTACACCGAGTTCGCAGAGTGTCTTACCCCTCGAATCAAAGGTTCTGGTAGAACTTGGAAGTCTGGAGTTCAGACTCCCAAGTCCGACCAGAATCACGATCTAGATGACTTAATGTAAAATAATTAAAAAAAATATTGCTACTATTCACTCGTAGGGAACTCACGTAAGCGCGTTATTTGTTTATTCAATAAAGTAGGGTAAAAATGAAATCATATGTTTGAAAATTCCCATGGTTTCATCGTTTCAAGATGGATGGGGTGGGGGATGATGAACTTTCAAGTTTTGGGGAGACATTGCCTTCCCTTCCGATCCTCATTTCGGGGGCGTTGGAGGGGCAAAGATATCCGAAACGGGAGTCCTCCTGTAGCACAAAGAGTCGATTTAGGCTCGGGCTTTGGTCGTAAAGTCGCTTTTCGGTCCTAGTCCAGATGCCGACTCTAAAAGTCGTAAACGATTTGGCTATAATTGCAGTTAAGTACGTTTTTTATCCCTTTTAAAGTCGCTATGGTG
Organism: Leiobunum rupestre; assembly: GCF_980474605.1. NCBI lineage: Eukaryota > Metazoa > Arthropoda > Arachnida > Opiliones > Sclerosomatidae > Leiobunum > Leiobunum rupestre. Next base: position 25,203,000 of record NC_143394.1, on the reverse strand, counting down.
ACCTAATAGATTGGACCACTTACCGACCCAATAAGTCTTATCAATGCAACTATGGACCTTAAATTGTAATTGCAGTCGTGACTTGAAAAAGCCATTGCACATTTATAACACGACTAATGGTCGACTTATATCCAACAGTTTATTTTTACGCTATTAGTGAAACTATAAATATAGTCAGCGAATTCAAAGAAAAGTGAAAGAGAAAAGTGAAACGAATGGCGTCTGAATTAGCAGAAGATGAAGGCAGTAAAATGTCAGAAAAAGAAAAATTTCAAAACAACTGTATAGAAGTACTCGACCTTATATATAGTCATTTGGATTGGAGGTTTCAGAAACTATCCAAGCTTTCTGATGATTTCAAATTTCTTTCTGGTCACTCTATCACCAGCTTGACACTTGACAGATGCAGACTTAGAAAAACTTAGCACAAATTTAGCTCAAATATATCACAGAGATTTGAATGCCACTGAATTTGTTTGAGAAGTAGCAAGCGCAAAGTATATGCTTCCATCAATAAGTACAACTTTTAATAAATTGTCACATTTCGATATTGTTCAATTAATGAACGATTTCGGTTTAGTAGGTAGCTATCCTAACATGGAGATAGCATATAGAATTTTTTTAACAATTCTCGTAACCTCCGCTTCTTGCGAGAGATCTTTCAGTAAATTAAAGCGCATTAAAAATTATTTACGATCTTCGATGAGTCAGGAACGGCTTACCAATTTGGCTCTAATTTCATTTGAAATAGAAATAGCAAAAACTTTGAATTACGAAGAATTAATTGATCAATTTTCCCAGTTAAAGGCCAGAAAGGTAAAGTTTTAAGTTTTTGTAAACGTATTTAACTGAATATTATATTCCATAAAAAAATGGATAACTTCATGTAAATATTTGGACAAATAAAAATTAAATGTAATCCGTTTTCATAATATTTTAATTTGGGGAAGACTGGCTAGCGTATCCAGAAAGTGATTGGAAGGGGTTTTAAGAATAGTTAAATATGTAGATCGTAGGAAATTGACACGACCCTTCCCCCCCCCCAAAGAAAAATTTGCCTATAGCTGGGGGCGCAAATTTTGGTTCTTGCCCCGGGCGCTAAATTGTCTTACTGCGGCCCTGTATGCATTTGCTTACATTTCACAAATGACAATGCTTGTTGAACGAAATAATATGGACTCCATTTAGAACGATATACTAAACTGAAATCAAAACTGGTCATAGAAATCCCGTCTTTATTTTTCAATGAAATGAGGCCGGGGCTAGAGTTCTTAAATTACGGTAATTTAAGAAATCATTAAATTACGCGGTTATTGACCGCGTAATTTACCGTGTTGCGGTAAATTACCGTAATTTTATTTTTTTCTTAAATGGGTTTTTTTTACAATTAAAACAAGGAATACAAAGAAGAAACCGTTTGTTGCTCAAAATATTTCTGAATAACTAGGTCTACTTTCTTTTTTTTACCCATTTTACCAAATTTACTTATTTAAATGATATGAAATTATAGAAAGAATACTATATTCTTTCGCTAGACTACTTCGAAGTAACGCTAAACCAACGCAGATGCTCAGAATAACCACGGCCAACTTTGATCACGCGGTGTTCGCGCTACAGCGGCCCACACATTCGTCTAAATTCCGCGAGCAAGGATTTCCCCCTTATAAACTGTACTTTAATGTGTAGGAGTTCAGCGCCACGCTCGGTTTTTATATTGACTTCAATGTAAAAACTATTCTAAAAATAATAATCCGCTAGGGGCGTTCACGTCATACACATCTTTTGCTCATAGGTTAACACAGAAACGTCAACGAATGAGATGGCCACTGTAGCGCGAGAGATCAAAGTTGGATGTGGAATAACCAAGTGATAATAAAACTAACATTTTAGCTGACGACAGATGAATCATGAATGTGATTTTTCTTAAACAGGGCTGGACATAAGTATTCTTCCTATTAAACGTATCAAACTATTCTAACACGGCCTTCGACTTCTTGGAAATTCGCAACCAAAACGAATCTAGGCGGCGCAGCGGTGCCTAGCTCTTCGAGTTAGTGCGTTACGCCTATGACCTAGTGTTTGCTGGAGTGAAATTAAATTATTAAACGGTGCAAAAATACACTAAAACGCGAATAACGTTAGGTTTTGAGTGTTGTAATCTAGCGCGACGTATTTTAGGTACATTTTAGCCCGAAAGATCAAAGAAAATTGAGAATCAGTGAAACACGAATACGATGGTAAATAACCATGGTAATTTACCACAGTAAATTACCCTGGTAATTACCAGGGTAATTACCATTTTCGTAATTTACCTGAGAAAATTGTAAATTACTGTTACCAGGGTAATTTACCGCGTAAATTACCAGGGTAAATTACCGATTCGTATCTCTAGCCGGGGCGTAGGAACCAGGGGGGCAATACCCCTCCCTAGAATTTTGCTGGGAGTTGCAAAAAGTTGAAGGGGCAATAACATTAGTTGCCCCAACTAATGTTGGAAACATAATAAAAAGACCAGTGCAACTGATATTTAATTTAGAAATTCAAGACGCGAAAGAGTGAATACCTAAAGTATCCACGGGGGGAGTGTTGAAAAAGGCGCTTGAATCGAAATTAAATATTGTTAATAAAAATATTCATTTTTATATTGTATTAATTAATGTTGTATAAGTGTAGTTTAGAATATACCTGTAAAATTTGTGCTAAAATAATTCTTGAATTTTGTAAATAGTTCTGTAAAAGGATTGTGGAAAAGCCCCACATTTCTTTTCTTTTATATCGCATTTTTTCAAAATAGTTCGTATATTGTAACAATGCTCGGGATGGGCACTGGCGACGTATAGTCCGGTTGCTGGCGCCTTAGAAATTTTCGGGGTAAAACCCGGCTATGCGCGCGCTCGTGGCCAGCCCCAGCTTGATCCCCTCCCAGAGGGTGATCTTATAAATAGGCTGCTCTCCTTCAGAGGGCACTTAGAAAAACTGTAAATCGTCAACGGGTTAAGACCCAGAAATAAAGATGGTAGAAAACTAAAAAAAAGTTTGTAGTCATTAATAGAAATAGTATAGTTATAGATAGGACGCGACCTGATATTCAACTAAAGTTTCCCAGTAAAAACAAATAAAAGTCTTCAGTCTAATTAAATATAGCGGGTCTTGTTAGACACCTTGAAATAAAACCCTAAAAATCTACATGGTGCCGAAACCCGGGATCCTTTAGTCAAAGCGATAGTTTAGTCAGGTCGTGATAATAAAACCAAAATGATGGGCACGGCAGGTTCCGATGATAGCGGTAGTGACCAAAACAAAAATGGTCATATGAGCTTAAGAAGCGATAAAAACAAAGCGCAAAATAACATGCAAAATCAACCGGAAACAGCGGAGCAGAAGAAGCTCAGATCCGCGAGATCTACGAGGAGAGTTCTTCGAGGTTCAGTAAACAAACAAATAATGGCCTTGGCAGGCTTGATAGCGGATCCAGCATCCACGAGAGACGACATAGACGACGCTTTACAACTTTTAGAGAGAAAGGAAAAATCACTAGGCGAACGAGACGAACAAATTTTGGCCCTGTTGGATGACGATGACGACATAGAAACCGAGACGGCCGAAGCCATCAACTGGCAGGATGAAATAACCCTCGCCAGAACTAAGGCAACTCGCCGGCTCAAGCAGACCAACGTCAACGTGGGTAACATCTCAACGAATCCCTCCAGCGGCATCGTGGCTAACGTTCCGATGAATCTCGCCAACAACATCGTGGGAAGCGCCCCGGCAAATATCAGCACCGGCTCCGGCAATCTTCGTAGCAGATCACCGTCAATAACAACGTGGCCGCTGACTCAACCTTCAAGAATCGAGGTAAAACTACCAAGAATCACCATGCCAACATTCAACGGGGATCCGCTAAAATGGACAACATTTTGGAACAAATTCCAATCGGCGGTGGACAAGACGGAATTACGTAAGGTTGATAAACTTAATTATCTCACATCGTATCTTGAAGGGGAAGCCCTGTTAGCTGTAGAAGGACTTTTCGAATCGGACGAATCGTACGACGAGGCGGTGGGAATATTAAAGAATAGGTACGGGAAACCAAAAGCAATCGCGCATAAACATATGGACAAGTTATCGGAATTAAAACCCATCCACGATTCGGGAGATTTAAAAGCACTACGTCGCATGTTAGATACCGTAGAAATTAGCGTCAGAAGTTTAAAATTAATAGGTTACGATACCCCAGAGAGAATGTCACTTTTGTGTCCCAAACTTTTTAGATGTTTACCAAACGACCTGAGAGTCCTCTTTTGTCAACAAACGAAGGGAAGCGAAGATTGGGGGGCGAATGATTTAATCCAATTCTTTAGAGAACAATTAGAGAGTAGAGAAATTGCTCAAATGTACGCCGCGAGTTCTGGCTCAGTTTATAGAGATAGTTCGTATAGAGATAGAAATGAAAAATCAAATTATAATTCTAACAATAGATCCAAAATTCCCGTTACGATAGCAGGCCGACCGCTTCAGCCGCGGCATTAGTAGCCGCTCAGATAGAATTGCCCAAAAATAGTGAAAATGCGTATTGCATTTTTTGTCAAAGTAGTACTCATAGAACCGTTAATTGCGTAAATCATACTATAGATTAAAAACGAAAATTGATAAACGATAGTAATAGATGTTTCATTTGCCTGAGATTAAATCATCAGGCTAGGTATTGTCCCTCCACATTCCGCTCGTGCAAAATTTGTAGAAAAGGGCATAACATAGCTGTATGCGAACAAAATAGCGCTAATAAACCCCGCAGAGAAGGAGAAGGCTCGAAAAAAGCCCAAAAGGAAAACGATAGCGATAGCGTAGTAGGGGTTGTGGCATCTGTTGAAAAGGGGTTAAGAAAAGGGGTACTCTTGCAAACTGCGAGAGTTCTAGTTTCACACCCAGAGGTCCCGTCAATCAAACAAACAATAAGAGTACTCCTGGACGGGGGAGTCAGGTAACCTTCGTGACAAAAACGTTGTCGGAAAAATTAGAATTGCCTATAGTTGGGGAAGAAAACTTTAGAGTATGTAGTTTTGGAAATGAAAAGCCTGTAGAAATGATTAGGAAAAGGGTAAAATTGACCCTTAAAAATAAATTAAACCCCAAGAAAACAATAACGTTGATAGCGGTAGAGGTGCCTTTCATTTGCAACGCCCTAGCTAGCCTAAACTCCCCAGAAATAGAAGAGTTTATGGAAACAAAGGGTTTAACCCTGGCCGACGACCACGGAAAAATGGCCGAGATAGACAATGGTGAAATTAGCGTGCTAATAGGGGGAGATTTTTATTGGGAAATCGCGACTGGTAAATTCGAAAGGTACAGTCCAAATATAGTTGCCCAAGAAACCAAATTTGGTTGGGTTATTCAGGGTCCAGCCAGTCATTCGAACACCCCAGCCGGAAGTTATATAACTTCGGTCCTCAAGGTCACTGTAGAAGAAAGGCGGGTAAACAACACCCTACAAAAATTTTGGGAGTACGAAAGCTTAGGTATAAATGAAACCGAGGAAACCGATAGCGTAAAAAATGAATTACTAATCGAACAATTTAAAGAAAACACCAAATTTATAGACGATAGATACCACGTGAAATTTCCGTGGAAGGTTTGTAGAGACAAATTGCCAGATAATAAAACGGTCGCTTTGAAAAGAATGCGTAACTTAGCTAAACGATTTGAAACGGATTTGTCGTTTTATTCCGATTACAAAGAGGTCATCGACCAACAATTAGAAATGGGTATTATAGAAGAAGTTCCCTTGGGAGAGATAGAAACCGATAGGCCAGGTGTGCATTATTTGCCCCACCAAGCGGTGGAAAGAGACCATTTGACCACTAAAACCAGAATCGTATACGACGGGTCGGCCCACGTAAACAAAGCGCCTTCCCTAAACGATTGTTTGGCCCCGGGCCCCAATTTAAACCCCGACGTTACGCGTTTGTTGTTAAAGTTTAGAAAACATCGCGTCGCGATAGTTAGCGATATTGAAAAAGCTTTTTTAATGGTAGCCCTGTCTGAACAAGACCGCGATAGTGTTAGATTTTTGTGGGTGATCGAGGAAAATGGCCAAATAATATTAGACAATTTTAAAACACTTAGATTTGCGCGCGTTCCTTTCGGAATAACGTGTTCACCCTTTCTCCTCGCGTCGACTATAAAACTGCACGTTGAAAATAGCGAGACAGCTCACCCGATAGTTAAAGAAGCGCTCAATTCGGATTTATACGTAGATGACTTTTGTTCGGGGGAGGAAAATGTAGAAAAGGCCTACGAGCTATCCAAGGGTGCGTCAGAGTTAATGCTCGGCGCTAAAATGTGCCTTAGAAAATGGGAAACAAATAGCCCCGAATTAAGGAAACTTTGGCGGGAAAATGAGGCTCTTTTTCCTACGCAAGTTCAGGGTGAAGAAATCAAAATTTTAGGATTGAAATGGAATACAAATTCGGGTTGTTTTTCCTTCGATTTATCAAAATTAGAAAACTATCTTAGGGGAGTAAAAAAGACCAAACGAAATGTAATCAGCGCCGTAGCGCAAATTTTTGACCCCGTAGGCATAATCTCTCCATTCGTGATTAGGGGAAAGATTTTATTTCAAAAATTGTGGCGCCTAAAAATTAGTTGGGATGACGAATTACCAACGCCCTTAGCTTTAGAATTCGAGTCATGGCACAATGAGTTAAAATACTTAAATGAAATTAATCTACCCAGATATTACTTTCACGAGGCTCAGGCAAACGTTAGCGAAGCGGAAATACATTGTTTCTGTGACGCTTCAAAACAGGCTTACGGAACCGTTGTGTACGTAAGATATATAGCTAATGACCAAACAATAGGCGTGACTTTCGTGACGTCCAAAACCAGGGTAGCCCCATTGACCGAACCCACTCAAACAATTCCTCGCCTAGAGCTTATGGCGTGCCTAATAGGAACTAGAGTAGTCAAATCAATTAAAGACGTCTTAGACGGAAAAATTAAAGACATAATTATGTGGACGGACTCCACAGTGGCGTTGGGGTGGATTAAAAGAACGGATAAAAACTGGCTGCCCTTTGTAGAAAATAGAGTTACTGAAATCAGAAGAGACTCAAAAATAGATAGTTGGCAACATTGCCCGGGGATTATGAATCCAGCGGATATACCCTCAAGAGGGGTTTCCGCGAAAAACCTACAAAATAATAAACTTTGGTGGGAAGGTCCCTCGTTTTTAAAACAATCAAAAGAAAATTGGCCTAGATTACAAAACCAAAACGAATTAGCACCGGAAGTATTAGAGGAGGAACGCAAAACCGTATTAATCGTGAAATGTGAGGCAGACACGGGAGTACACAAAATAATAGATTTGAAAAGGTATAGTTCGCTTAGAAAAACTTATAGAGTAACGGCTTATGTTTATAGATTTTTAAATAAAACGAGAAAAATGAAAAACCCCGAAACAGTAGCCATATCGGTAGAAGAGTTGAGAATAGTCGAAAACAAATGGATAAAGGCAATTCAGGGTTCGGAATTTAATCAAGAAATAGCCCAAATTAAAAATAAAGAAGAATTAAATCCCAGTTCAAAATTAAAACCACTTCTGCCCTTTTTAGACGAAAATGAAATTTTACGAGTAGGTGGTAGGTTAAAAGAAAGCTCAATGAATAGGGACGAAAAACACCCCATCTTACTTACTAAAACAAATAGATACGCTAGATTATTAACCGAAAAGGCCCACGATGAAGTTTTGCACGGCGGAGTTAGTGATACAATTACGCAATTGAGGGAACGCTACTGGTTGATAGCCGGTAGACAATTAGCGAAAGTAGTCGTAAACAATTGTTTTAAATGTAAGAGATTAACGGCAAAGGCCGGTAAAATGCAATCGGCCCCCCTCCCTCGAGTGAGAATAGAGCAGTCGGACCCGTTTGAAATAGTGGGAATTGATTTTTGCGGACCCCTGTATGTCAAAATTCCGGGCGAAAATAGAGTAAAAATTTACGTATGTCTCTATACCTGCGCCACGACTCGCGCCTTACATTTAGAATTAGTTTTGTCGTTAACAACAGATGAATTCCTGCTCGCTTTCCGACGAATAGTTGCCAGGAGGGGAATCCCAAGTGTCGTCTATACAGACAACGCACTGACCTTTAAGAAGGCGGATGCTGATTTGCAAAAAATGTATAACTCAATAAATAATGACAAAATTAGAAATTATTTCGGAGATAAAGGCGTAGAGTGGAGATTTATTGTAGAGCGTGCCGCCTGGTACGGTGGCATGTACGAAAGGCTCGTCCGGTCAGTTAAAACCACGTTAAAAAGAGTGTTAGGAAATACCTCGTTAAATTTATCAGAAATGACAACCACACTAGCCGAAACAGAAGCGGTCATAAATTCGCGACCGATCTCGTACGTGTACAACGACCCTCGTGAGCCGAGCCCAGTGACACCCTCCCAATTCTTAGTTGGTAAAAGACTGTGCGCGTTGCCGCCGACGAAATACGAAGAACAAAACAAAACGTTAAAACGCCAAGAACTAAAAAATCGTCTCAAATATCGGCAAACCTTAATGAGCCAGCTCTGGAATCGCTGGCAAAAAGAATATTTAACGCAGCTACGATCGGCTCATCACAGTGAAAACCCAAATCGCGAAATAGAAATTAAACCGGACGACGTAGTGCTAATCCAAGACGACAAATTGCCGCGACAATCGTGGAAAATGGGAGTTGTAACCAAAATTGATTTAGGGCGCGATGGAAAAATTCGATCGTGTTTTTTACGCGTTTCCAATGGAAACATAATAAAAAGACCAGTGCAACTGATATTTAATTTAGAAATTCAAGACGCGAAAGAGTGAATACCTAAAGTATCCACGGGGGGAGTGTTGAAAAAGGAGCTTGAATCGAAATTAAATATTGTTAATAAAAATATTCATTTTTATATTGTATTAATTAATGTTGTATAAGTGTAGTTTAGAATATACCTGTAAAATTTGTGCTAAAATAATTCTTGAATTTTGTAAATAGTTCTGTAAAAGGATTGTGGAAAAGCCCCACATTTCCTTTCTTTTATATCGCATTTTTTCAAAATAGTTCGTATATTGTAACAATGCTCGGGATGGGCACTGGCGACGTATAGTCCGGTTGCTGGCGCCTTGGAAATTTTCGGGGTAAACCCCGGCTATGCGCGCGCTCGTGGCCAGCCCCAGCTTGATCCCCTCCCAGAGGGTGATCTTATAAATAGGCTGCTCTCCTTCAGAGGGCACTTAGAAAAACTGTAAATCGTCAACGGGTTAAGACCCAAAAATAAAGATGGTAGAAAACTAAAAAAAAAGTTTGTAGTCATTAATAGAAATAGTATAGTTATAGATAGGACGCGACCTGATATTCAACTAAAGTTTCCCAGTAAAAACAAATAAAAGTCTTCAGTCTAATTAAATATAGCGGGTCTTGTTAGATACCTTGAAATAAAACCCTAAAAATCTACAATTGCCCCTTCAACTTTTTGGTCAGTTGAAATTTTCAAAAGGTCAAATTCTCAATTTAAAAGCATATAAAGCTTATAAAAGCTCAACTGTGTCTTTTCCTGCCAATTTACATAGTATTCAAACAGTAACACTTGCATTCGGTGAAGCTACACTCCTTTAAAAATTCAAAACAATTCTCATTTTATTATTGTGGATTTGTGGATATGAAATTCATAAACGACTCTAAAGACTAAAATACACTCACTTCGTATGATAACTATTGTTACTGTTAATGCCTTAATGACATTCGCGACCGATTACTCACTCTAAATCGGGGCTAAGCTCCTAGACCCCTGCAGAACAAAAGAATTGTTTCAGAGTCGGGCCGACGTCGACGAATTATTAAAAATCTGTGGTCGGCCGACTGTCAGCCGACCGTACTATTTTGAGTCGAAATGTCCTACCCGAAAAAGGGTCAGCCGACGGTCAGCCTACCTTTAACGTTTGACTGTATGCCAACTTAAAAAAGTAATCCCATGTAGCAATTTGAGGTCGGGCCGACGTCGACAAAAAAGGTCGATCAGCATGGTCGGCCGACCTTCCTTTTTTTAGTCGAAATATAATAGCCGCATATGGGGTCGATAAATATTGTCCTAGTAGAATAATGGTCGGCCGACCGTCGATCGACTAGAAAATTTTACTTAATATGGATATATAACCGACTCTTAAATGACTATTGGCCGAATCTGAAATAACTCTGAGCCGACTTCAAGTAGACAGTTTAGCGACTCCGAAACGACGTTGGGCCGACGACCAATTTAACCGTATTTCCGATTCGACCTAAAAAATGTACCAATTTGATTTCATAAAAAATATTTAGCTGTGTTTGTACTGGTAACATCTTTTTCTAAGTTTGTATATATGAATCAACGATTTATCGTAATATCAGATTCAATCCAAACAGTTTCAGAGGCAGAAAATGTTTTAGCAGTGCTCGCAGAACATTCTCTCGGTTTGAATTAACAATGTATTACCCTAAAATATTTAATTACACGAATATGACCTACTTGAGTTAAGGGATTTTTGAAATAGCAAACATTTTCAGGCTGAATATATGATCTTTTTCGACAAAATAGAGTAAAGAAAAGAAATTATTTAAAAAACTGTTTTCATTTGTTTTATTAAATCGCTAATTTTCACAGTTCTGCGCGATTAATTTAAAAATAAAATGTTGGATATAAGTCGACCATTAGTCGTGTTATAAATGTACAATGGCTTTTTCAAGTCACGACTGCAATTACAATTTAAGGTCCACGTTCGGACTCTAATTAATAGTTGCATTGATAAGACTTATTGGGTCGGTAAGTGGTCCAATCTATTAGGTCACCATACCGACTTTAAAAGGGATAAAAAACGTACTTAACTGCAATTATCTCAAAAACGTTTACGACTTTTAGAGTAAGCATCTGGACTAGAACCGAAAAGCGACTTTACGACCAAAGCCCGAGCCTAAATCGACTCTTTGTGCTACAGTGGGACTCCCGTTTCGGATATCTTTGCCCCCTCCAACGCCACCGAAATGAGGATCGGAAGGGAAGGCAATGTCTCCCCAAAACTTGAAAGTACATCATCCCCCCCCCCCATCCATCTTGAAACGTACCTTTGACAGTGCTAAATGGAACTCGCGAACTCTTGAAAATATGTACCTTTAACTGTGCTAAATGCACGAACTCGGTGTACAGATTATCTGAGACTGTTTTACCCCTCGCTTTCATTTAATGCTCCAGACGCTGATTGCCGTGATTTATCTTAATCGTTTCACTTAGGGCTTAAAGCCATTTTAATCGTTTTATATATTTAACATGCAAGTACGTGTTAAATCTAATTATAGAAGGCGATACATGTTAGCCCTAACTCTAGATGGCGATAATCGCGACTCGACCCTAATGACTATAAGGGACCCCAAAAACAGATTCGCGGGAGGACCCCGAACCCATTGCTACGTCACTACTATTTTTTAAATATAATTTATCAAAAACAAATTTTATATTCTAAATAAATAAATGTGGTGGATTTTATTTCTCTTTAACTTCACTCCAATTGCTTGTGTATTTAACTTTAATTAATACTAAACACACTGGAACCATATAGGAACCGTAACCGATCGGTTCTAAATTTTGAGAACCGGAACCGAAACCGGAACCGATAAATTAAAAATTTAAGAACCGGAACCGATAAAGCAAAAATTTAGGAACCGGAACCGGATCCGGAACCGAGATAGTCCAAAAAAGTGGAACAGTTGCATCCCTAAGTTATTGCTTTTCCAGTGGATGTGTTGTTCATTTTTTAAATTTATTGCGCATGTTTTTCACTACCATTACTTGAAAAGCAGTTCCATGGTAGTTTTTATCAAGTGTGGTGGATCGCAAATAAACTAGATGTTACGTTTTTCATCTAATGCATTAGGGTTGTAGCACTTAAATTGTGAAATTCCAATACTCATTTTAAAAAATTTCGATGGGAGCTAGCACCATCTCCTGTAAACGTTAACACACTCCAACTTTGCAACTGCCTCCCAAACCATTGAAAACAGTTGATCATTTGTAAGATTTTCAGTTGAAAAATGTGCCAAATGATACGTTTTACCTTTAGTAATTCCTTGAATCATTAATTCTAGGACATGTGTAGCGACTAGTGATGTTACCAAAATTGATTAAAAACGATTTTCTTCAGTAGTAGTTAAGATGAGAGAACTGGGACCGAGGGTATCACTTCCCATAAGGTATCGTGGGGTTTCACTGATTCTATGCTGTATGAGAGAACTGAGATCGGGGAAGTATCGTGGGGTATCGCAGTGAGAGAATTAGGACCGGACTGTCAGTGGTCCGTAGGGTATTAATTTTTCGTAACAAAACGTGGAGTGTAAGACCCTTGATTTCGGACGGAAAACCGGTGCGGTTTCAAATTTCTGGCCAGATATATAAACGAAACACCGTGGCTTGCTTAATGTGGGGATGACTATAATCTTGTACAAGATAGTAAAATGAAACGTGTAAAGTTCGGAAAATAAGTATAAAAAGAACGTACTCCTCACAAGAAAACCATATCAGTTCATTTTGGCTATCACCAAACTTAAGAAAACGTTAAAAATTACGGGGTATCGGTTTTCTTGTGTGAATGAATGAGAAGTTATGCGGTATCAATACCCTAGGAAAATAACGAAATAATTTTATCACCAAATAAAATATATTCTTCATTATAATAGATTTCGTTATATTTCAAAAATAATAAGCATGGATAGATATATTTCAAAAATCGTTCATTATAATTATTAAGTTTAAGACTTTTCGTCATGGTTATTTTTAAGATATTTAAAACTTTTTATTTAATGATGAGACACGATACTTCATGACTGGTTATAATAAAATTTTTATTTTACAATAAAATAAAAAAATAAATAAAATAAAATTTATTAATATATTTTTTTAGGAAAAGTGATTTTTTGTGGCAATTTAAAAAAAAAGTTATTTGGAACTGAGAGTTGTGAGTCAGCAACAGGCCTGTAATTCTTCCGAATCGGACCCTATGAACTCAGGGTCTTCAATTTCCAACGCCGCCTTTGCGTACTTTTCAAATTTGGAGAGGCGTTGGAATTCCTTGTCCGCTCCTTTCCTTTTTTTTTACCTTTTGGACGGTCCAGCTACAGCTGAAGGTGCTACCGTTACTGCTAAGGCTATAGGTGCTGGAAGAGGTACTGCATGCTGCTGGTTCGAGCACGGCCGCTGCCAGTTCGGGGTCAGGAGAAAGTCTCAATTGTAATTGAGGGGTCCGGTAAAGTTATTCTTTCAAGCTTTCAACAATAAATTCCAATTAATTACCATTGAAATTTTACTAATTAAATGAAAAAATATTTACAACGATATTGCCATTAGTTCTCAAAAAAGTTAACTTCTATGATGCACGACCTTTGAATAAAACGATATTGATTATTGATGGATGCGACACAATTCGAAACACGCCAGGAGGGTTCGAAAACGTTCCTCAATCATTTTAACGACGTTGTCGTACATGCATTGGAGCTCAAGGTGGACATTTCGAGCATTTATTGTAAATGCTTTGAGCAGTTGTAAATAAATTTTGAATAAAATTGTCAATGTAGTACAATGCATTTGTGGTTTGTATCTTGGTATCCCTCACATTGAGGGTACAGCACAATGTCGACCTTAAATGTAGGACATACACAATCTGGCGATTCATACTTCCGGACGAGATCTGAACGACCTTTTGATATTCGACAATCGTTTTTATCACTTTGTCTCTAAAAACAACCGATCATTTAATGAAAACAATTGTGTTCAAGGAAGAATGAAAATTTTACATTTCCGTGGATTTCGATGTTTTTTAGGGATATTTTTGAGAGGTTGTATCTTTTAAACGGGACACTTTAGGACCATAGTTCACTTGACCTTTTCTACTCGCAGAGACCCATAGAATGCATTATAAAAGTTTCGGTACACTTATCCGTAACACCCTGTATAATGAAGAAATACCAGAGAATTGCGAGGCTTCTTTTTAGTCCAGGGAAAATAAATTAAAAAATCTTGAACCTTGAATAAATTAGGAGGCAGCTGAATTTTTGTAGGGTGGTATTATATGACTAGTTAAAAAATCCTGAAAAGTCCCCATGATTCCAATCCACACTCCCCCTTTTACGCCCCCCCCCCCCAAAAGTTGGAAAATGCAAGTTGGCGTGTTTTACACTATAACTACGGAACGGCTTAAAGTAAAGAGACAAATGAGCATTCATTTCAATGGTTATAGTCAGGGTTAAATGTTATTATACTATGAGATATGTCCATCTGCAACGGTTTGACGGGAAAATAATAATGTACATCAAAATTCGTAATTATTAACAGAAAAGGGCTCGATATTTTGGTGTATTTTGGTTGAATTAGATTTTAACCATATTTTATTCAATAGTGGTGCTTTGTGTGATTATGCCAACTCCCCTTACCTCACTATTAAATATTTCGCACTCAATCCGATTATTGAATTTTAAAATGCGCGCTCCTCTTTATACTTGTTGAAATTTGTACCCTTAAACGTTTTACGTATACCCACCGCGCGGGCCTTCTCTGCGGCCGTTATTGTTTTGTCAAGGTTCAACGTTCGTAACTCTGAAACTAGGCACTTGGGGTGGTTTTCTGTTGCTTATTGGTCTTTGTGGAAATTCCTTTTCGTATTAAAACTATGACGATAACGGCCAATGGCTCAAAACATCGGAATTTCCAATTTTAAGTTTAGTGTACACGTTTCGTTTTGAAAATGAATCGGTGTTTATTACGTGAAAATGACTTTGAAGGCGTAGACGTCGTGAAATTCACCAAAGGAATAAAAGCAATCGTGCAGGCTAGCATCCGAAGAAATGACGGGATACACGAAAAGCTAAGTAATATCTCAGAAATAACGTTGCACAACGCATGTAGGAAACATTATACAAGGGAAAGTAGCATTAAATCTGCTGAAAAAAAATTGGAATTTGATGTCGAAGACTCAGTTTCGTCTCGATTACGAACTCAAGAGGTACCTTTTGATTTTTTGAAAAAATGCCTGTTCTGTGAAAAAGATTGTTTGATCGATACAAAATTTAGAATAGAAAAAAGGAAAATTATTTATACTATTGAAACTTTGGAAATACGAGATAAAATTTTAGAATATTGGAGAAACCATCAGGATGAATGGGGAGAGCAGGTTTCTAGGAGAGTTCGAGGGGTATTAGATCTTGTAGTTGCTGAAGGTCGTTACCTCAAAAAATGCTACATTCAATTCACTAAGATACCTCGCTTGAAAAATAATAAGAGTTGAAAGTGGTAAGTTTCATTAAGAAAATTTTATTATTTCTTACGTATTTTTTTTTTCTCTTTTAGATGGTCAAGAAGACAGAGTGATTCAACAATCAGAAATCTACGATCCCTTAAACAATCTATTAGAGTCCAAAGCGGAAAACGTGTGGCTTGCCGATCATTGGGATCAGCTTCAAGGAAATCACCAACAAGTCGATGCTCCTAACCCACCCGCTACCCCACCTGTTAACCCACCAATAGAGGAGGTTAATGCACTTGGTGACGCCATATTTTCAGCTCGGATAACGGCACCAGATGGAGTTACTGATGCAGTGTTATTTATTAATGGTCACCGTGACACCATCGAAGGTTATCTCCGAAACACACTGAATACCAATGAAGGGATAAAATGGTATATGGTGGTGCGGGCACGATATACACGTGAACTTGGTAACACCGGTACCGACGTTGAGGCAATGCCGTATTTCAGGGGTAATCCCCGACAAATAACCTCTAGTCGAGACAAAATTTGCGACACTACGAACAATTATGAAGGGTTAGGAAGTGGTTGGGTTTTGGATAAAATTTTGTATTTACAAATTAACATTATCCAATATTTACCTCTGGTAGGTAGTACATATTTTCAATTACCACCTGTGATAGAAACTAAACACGCCACGGTAAATGTTGACTTTGAAGACCCAAGTGAGAATAAATGTTTCCTGTGGTCAATATTGGCCAAACTACATCCAGCTAAAAACCACCCTTACCGTATTTGTCATTATAAACGATACGAAAACGAACTCGATTTGTGCGGAATTACATTTCCATTTGAACTTGACGCGTATAAACTGAAAAAATTCGAAGAGGTGAATAATTTATCAATTAACATTTTTGCCTACGAAAAGGGATATTTTCCGCGTTATGTGAGTTAAAAACGTGTACCCGAGTCGAGGGAGATTGATGTACTTTTGGTGACAAATGGTCAGAGGAAACACTATGTGTTAATTCGCCATAAAAAAAATAATTATAATAATTTTACCCTTACACAATTTTCGCAGATTTTGAATCATTACAGTCAAAGATAACGACATGTTTACCAGACGCATCTCTATCCTCAACCGCGAGATTATCTTTGCACGTCACATGTGGATATTCTTACACAATTATCGGTCCATCAGGTTAGGTTAATCTAGGGCGCATAAATATGACATTATCTAACTATGTTTGTTATAGGTGAACTGGTAAAACACGAAACCTATCGGGGAAAAGATGGTGCGTTAAAGTTTTTGAAAATGCTTTTGGACGAGACTATGGTGATATCGGAAAAGTTAAAGGAAAATATCCCGATGAAATTTACGGATGATGAAGAAAAATCGTACCAGTCAGCCACACACTGCTACGTTTGCGATGAAGTATTTATCAATACTTCCATCAAAACCCGTGACCATGATCATTACACGGGTGAGTATAGAGAATGCGCGTGTCAAAGCTGCAATTTGAAGTTGAAAGCTCCGAAATTTATACCAGTTTTCTTTCACAACTTAAGCAGGTAATTTAAAATATAATTTATTATTTAATTCCTTAAGAAATTCCGAAGATTACTGTAACAAATTTCTTAAGATTTCTTGAGACATTGTTTATAAGAGATCCATCCCATGTAGCACAAAGCAGTCGGCCCAAACGCTACGATTTTGGTAGGAACTAGGTCGGGGTGGTGTCTTTACAATACTAGGCGATTAGTCGGGATGTCCTAACCACGCCATGGTTGGCCCAACTAATAAACGTCACACAAACTGGCCGACAGCATATTGACCTCTTTTCCGACTAATAATTTGTTTGTAGCTCAGCTGGTAATTTTTGAGTCGGCCCTACTATTGGCCTTTTGTAAATATACAAATTAACCACCAGTAGATGTTTAGTTGACCGATATCTAAATGTTTGTTTTCCAACCTAAGAATTCGATATTGGCCTACAGGTCATTTAATTGCCGAGCCTTCAGTCTGGTAGATACCAAACAAAATTGTCGGTATGTTCTATCTAAGAAAAGGTTGGTAAATTATCTCCCCGACCTAAATTTGGAATGGTCTTCAAATGACGCCACCATGCAGCTGCGTTAAGAAACCGCAAAAAAATTCGTTTTAATTATAAAATTTATTTTTGATTTTTATGTAAATAAATTTATAACAAAACTAATTTTCTTAATAAGAACCTTTTATCACATGAAAAATTAGTTTCTTTTGAAATTTTATTTAGCTTAAGACAAATATAATTTTTTAAAATTAAATTGCCAGAACTGTAATGTTGTGGGCGAGTGATTAGAAAATAAAATGGCAACCAGAATTATGCAAAATTATAAATGTTTATTTTTATATTTAATAAAATATTTATAAATTATATTAATCTTATATTTAATTAAATATTTATACATTAAATTAATCTTATATTTAATTAAATATTTATAAATTATATTAATCTTATATTTAATTAAATATTTATAAATTATATATGGGTAATTCCATGCCAAATCACCCGTTTTCGGAAAAAATTTCCCACGGCACCATGTGCGATTTCGACGTTACTATACACGTTAGTAATATAGATAGTTTTAGTGGGAAATACAAATTTTTAGCCCAAAATTCAACGTAGTTTTTAAAATATGATTTTTTGAAAAAATTATGTCTAGGGTGTACATTTTCGAAATGCCGAAAATCTTGGTATGTGCGTACGAATAACTCAAAACGTATTCAAGATAGACCCACGAAACTTTTTATACTATAAATATAGGTAACAGTGAGTAACTCGAAAGTTTTTTTCCGAAATATATAAATTAAGTTTTTAATAAAAAATATTTGAAAATGGCGATTTTAACTGAAATTTCGTTTTTTGAGGTATACTAAAGATGATGTTGTCGCCAAGATATTAAATCGGAGATAAATATGAGTGTTGATATTATGTTAAATGGAACCAATGAACACGAAAATAGCGCTGAAAGAAATCTCAGGAATTTAGTTTTTGAGTTATAGCTACGTGAACCGACCTATTTTTTTGAAAAACTGCCAAACATGGTAGTGATTGCGGCAAAATTACGGTACGTAGGGAGTTGAAAATCAAAAAAAGGTTGCCACCGCTAAAAAGCTAAGGTTTTAAGCTACAAAATACGTAAGTAAAAAAGTTGTTTATGGGAGACCTAAATAACCAAAATCAAGATTCAATTTTAACTTATTTCAACTTGCTACGTAAGTTCCAAAACTTCGCACACGTGGCGCGGCAAAATATAACGTTGGTTTCTAGTTTCTGCTCTTAGATATTCCTTTTTTACGGATTATGTCGTGGGCTTATCAGATTATAAACAGATAAACTAAAGATTTGGTCTGCTACAAACTTCCAAAATATCGTCTAGTCACAGTATACAGGGTGTTAACTAAAAAACGATACAGAGCCAATTGCTCAAAATGTGTTTTATGTAAGAATTTGAAATTTGCAGGTTACATAGAGGGTGCAGGGGGACAAATGACAATGGAAATTTCAATGACCTTGAACCAGGTCTTCAAGGTCATTCAAATTTTATCTCTAGAATCGTTAGGATTAAAAGAATGGTTCCAATTCGAAATGTGTTCTATGTTTAATTTTAACAATATATATCCCTTCTACGTAATTGTACAGAACTGGTACTCAAGTGTCTAAGACTAGATTTGTCTTAGTTCATCGTGATTGAAAAATAAACCAAAACACACTTACACTTAAGTAAATATCATAAATCATACTGAGTAATTTTAACTAAACTCAAACTACCTAACTATAAACTCTGTCTTAATTAACAGCTGAGAGGTGAGAGCTGTTCGCTACTAATTACTTCCAATCTACTTAATTACCCTCACAGGTTGAATTGATAATTTCAAGGGTATAATTAGGTTATTCCAATTCAAAAAATAATAACAATCAATTTTATCTTACAGCTGACTTGAGTTAGTTCACAATTACTTTAACACTTTCAGTCTTAAACACGTACTGTTCATACACTGAAGTCCATTCACTCACGTTCCAAACGCGAAACCCAATTTATCTCTTTTCTTGACCGAAGACCAAACATACTAATTAAAACCGCAAAGTTACCTCATAATTTTGACCGACACCAGGACCCCGTCCTGTAGTAGTTCGTCTGACAGCCAAGAATTAAGAAAGAATAAATCTTCTATATTGACGGCAACGGCCTTATATACTGTTATTCTGTGTTTTTTTTACCCGTCGAGATTTGACTAAAGTTCGAAAAATTTAAGAGATTATATTTTTTACCCGGTTTGATTGATAGTGGCGCTAAATTATTACTTTGATATAGTTTCCGCGGGAGTTTTGAATAATTATCCTTTTTCTTAGCGATTTTAAAAGGTAACAATGAACTACTTTTTGTGTTTTAACGAAATTTTGTTAAGAATTTAACAAAAATTTAAAACAAAACAAAAAACCGTACCAAAGAATAAACAAACAAAGTTCAATAAACAATATATATAGATATTGTATTAATCCGTTTAGTAAACAAACCCGCCTTATCATAACTGTTCCTTTACTTTAATATTTTCCCTAAAGAAGTCAATGGCTCGGCGGTGAACTACCCGCATTGTTACAATGCGACCCGAGTTCAATTCCTGATCACGATCAAATTTAACATTAAAATACTAAAATATTTAATTAAATATAAGATTAATATAATCTAGAAATATTTAATTAAATATAAGATTAATATAATCTAGAAATATTTAATTAAATATAAGATTAATATAATCTATAAATATTTAATTAAATAAAAGATTAATATAATCTATAAATATTTAATTAAATATTATATTAAATATAAGATTAATTTAATGTATAAATATTTAATTAAATATAAGATTAATATAATTTATAAATATTTAATTAAATATAAGATTAATTTAATGTATAAATATTTAATTAAATATAAGATTAATATAATTTATAAATATTTAATTAAATATAAGATTAATTTAATTTATAAATATTTAATTAAATATAAGATTAATTTAATTTATAAATATTTAATTAAATATAAGATTAATTTAATTTATAAATATTTAATTAAATATAAGATTAATTTAATTTATAAATATTTAATTAAATATAAGATTAGTTTAATTTTTAAATATTTAATTAAATATAAGATTAATTTAATTTATAAATATTTAATTAAATATAAGATTAATTTAATTTATAAATATTTAATTAAATATAAGATTAATTTAATTTATAAATATTTAATTAAATATAAGATAAATTTAATTTATAAATATTTAATTAAATATAAGATTAATATAATTTATAAATATTTAATTAAATATAAGATTAATATAATTTATAAATATTTAATTAAATATAAGATTAATATAATTTATAAATATTTAAAATGATGTAGAATAAAATATAGTACCTAACATTATAACTTTGGAAAGGACATTCGCCAAAGTTGTTTTTTAGAAAAACACCGTATACTAACAAGCGTTGGTGGCTGAGTGGTTAGAGTACACCTCTTGCACGAGGCAGACCCGGGTTCGATTCGCGGCCGGCGCCAAAAAATCGCCAATTGATACTAAGACGAATACCGTGTACAACTGGTGGAAACCCTGCCATTGGACGTTGAGAGGTTGTATAACACTCAGCACTCGGTCCGTCCCAAAGACATTAAGAAGAAGTTGGAGAGAAAACGTCCATACAAACACAACAGACCCAACATCTGCAACCTTCATCACGCAAACACAACAAACTCCACACCCACAACATTAACAACAAGAATTCAACATTCACAACCATCACAACACGGACTCAACAATCACAACCTACACATAAACATTATAATAACGAAATATCCAATCAAACTGAGTTAAAACTGTCGCGACAGTGAGCGTTGTAGAAAAAAGACCAACCAAGCGCAAAGCAATCCGTTAACGCTCACCGTCACACGGTGGTTTTGCCAACCCTTCGAGAAATTGCGTACGCAGTGGTTACCCTTTGCCCCGAAAATGCGAACGCGTTCGCAGGCCGGACAGACAGACCCACAGACAGACAGACAGACCCACAGACAGACAGACAGATAGACAGACACGGTGATTGTATAACCCCTCCTAGGGGACTTTGTCCCCTCGGAGAGGTAAAAAATATTTTGATATTACACGACAGATCACCCACTTCTAAATTGAAACTTTCAGTCGAAACTCTATCTTATAACGATTACACGTAAACTGCTTTAGCTTTTTATTAACATCATCACCTGAACGATATCCAGCTAAAAAAATTTAGGAAAACTGAGTACAATCCTGAATAATTATGATTAATTTGCTTAACTAAATTACAAAAGCATTGGTAAATGATTATTTGATAAAGCAAAGGCTTAAATTTATATGTCACGGGTACGTTTAATCATTTACGACTTTGTCTTATTTTCACACAAATAATAGCTCTTTAAAGCAACTGTCGGCTCTATCGTTGCCACCTGTATTATGAAAAGGCCCCTGTTATTAGAGATGGCCATGAATCTATCCGATTCTTCGAAAAACGCGACTTTAGTGGAGAGCGTGGTGCCATCTATTAATGGCAAAGGAAGCTGAAATTCAAAATAGCGAAACAATAATGTCGTCAGATAACCATTGCAGAGTATTATAATTAGACAACTTATACTCTATTTAGTGGACTTAACCTAAATTATATATCCCATGTAACAAATATTGTTTATAATTACTATAATTCCTGTTATTGACCAATAGACGGTAAAATAAATGGGGTGGAATTTTAAACCGTCATTGCCACTTAAAAACTGGACACTAGCCAGGGAGGGAACACCGGATTAGTTGGTATTGGAGCATGCGCAGAGGCCAATTTTTAACTGTCACCGAGTAACAAATATCTAAATCATGATTCTTCGTAGAGCACGTGGCGCCATCTAAGTAAACTGACCATTATATTTCGGGAATAAAAGCTAGACCAAATGGTTGTTTAACTGTAAATTTACCTATAACTTGAATTCTTTAAATTAAAATACAAATTATTAATTGAGATCAATCGTAATAGACGAGAAAAACGATTGAAATGACTTCAGTGACAATTAAAGTCGCGAAGTGGGGAGGCTGGCAGCCATGCTGTCACGAAACGTTTCCCCTTTTTTCGTACCCCCAAATTCAAAAACCCATCAGAGGCTGGGAAGCCGTTGGAATTTATTTTACCGTCTATTTACAAATGGTTCAATCACGCGAGGGGTACCAAAAGTACCCGGCTTTTGGGTCAAAATGTAGCTTAGCTGTCTTGTTTTTATTACGACGATAGTGACATCTGTTGAAAAAATAGCTACTGGACGTCGAGCCGACACTTGCTTTAAATAAGATAAGGTAAAATGGAACAATAGCCCCGCCACCCCCTTTGCCCCCCTTTCTCGACCCCCCTTAAAGAAATTTTTAAGGAGATTCCAATGGTGCGAAAATTATTCCCCGCAAAGCATTATTTAAAAAGTTTATTAAAAAATGCCCAAAGACTATACCTTGGCGGCTGACGACGCCGCGCACTCGTGTTGGATGAGGTAGGACTGATGACGTGGACGATTCTTTAAATTCATAGATTTTAATACTTTTTGGATAACGTAAGACTGATGACGAAAAAGAAGAAGGCTGAAATGCAAAACAGTACTAACTTTTAAGGGTTGGGATTTTCCCCCGTATTTAAGCGCATTTAAGGCTTTTTTAATCATACTATGTCATATTATATGTCTTCTGTGTGATGTTGACTTACACAACGTTGAATGTTTTCTAAGTAATGGCGCCTAACGGCGCCGCGCACTCACTTCGTTCGAGCGCTGGGGGCGCGCGGCGCCTCCCCATACACATACTAAAAAAAGCTATGGGCCATCTATAACGCAACCTAGAGGACAGCACCAAGCCTGACGCATCAAGTATCGTCAACCCGATATTAATACAGCTAACCTAATAATATAAATAACCTAACCTATTTTCCCCACCAAAACCCCTAAAATTCGTTGAAATACCGCGAAATTACCGAAAATAGTAAGATAGTAATGTTTTGCATGTCCACATTTTTCTTTTTCGTCATCAGCCCCACGTTATCCAAAACGCATTAAAATCTAGGAATTTAAAGAATCGTTGAATACGGTTTGGGAAATGTTTCTTTCCTACCTATACAGTAGCCCACCGTCATTTTAATCCTTTAACAAAAGCTTTGTTTCGGGCACCGTCATTTTAATCCTTAGACCCCACGTCTACTACAGCAGCATATTTCGAAAATATTGTGGTCCTACTGGCGCCATCAGCATATATCGCGAATATTGCAGTCTTACTGGCTCCATTATACATTACCACTCCCAATAAATAAAGAAAGGCTGATTTTCGACCGAGAAAAAACGGTGCGACGGCGAGCTCTCTTCGCCGCGGAGTGAATTCTATGCCCCGAACCGTTCGGTTCGTACATCTTTAAATTAGAATATCTTTAAAATTAATTATTTGCGGCTTATAATTTTTGCACCATTAGATTCCCCTTAATAAGTACGTTGGTATGGTGTAACTAAAAAGTGGAAACTAGGTGACGGGGCTATTGTTCAAAATAGCCGAAGAAAATAACTAACTGCTATTTTTCAACTTCTTAAAATTTCAAAAATTATCTAAATTATCATTACAAGTATTTACACCATAGATATAGAAATTTATCACGGTCGAGTAAAGCTAACGAACTTTAGTTATAACTCATAAATTAAAATATGATGAATATTCAAATTCAAATTCCAATTCAATCCAATTAATCACAATAGATTGTTAGTTCAACTAATTTGAATAGACTTTTTAATAAATTTAACTATTTCAATATAGATGTCACTTAAATCTAGCACAATTTTTGAATAATTATATAATAAATGTCTAGCCTGTCGGTAAAGCCAACTATATAAACGTGTCTAGATATTTGGGTGGCAAATTGTCGTTGACGCTTACCCAAATAGCATATCCTGTATCTTATTTTAGCCACTCTCATTCTAGCTAGTCGGAAACTAATTCCTAAGTCGGTAAAACCGTCAATTAATTGAGTCGACAATTACCTATCAGCAAATCAGTTCATAATAAAAATTTGAGGTTCAATTGTTTTACGTTGGCAGATAGTTGTTTAACCCGACAATTGTACATCAAAGTTAGGGTCGTTCATGACGATTGTAAAATGGTAAACCGAAACAGTGTTGGTAAACAGCCGGCACATACAACACATATAAAACAGAAAGGTTGGTAAAAACGAACACAAGATCAGTCGTACATTAGTTAGCCGTATGTCAGTTAATTTCACCGATCTAAGACCGATTCACTGAGGTCGGTAGATGGTTGCTTGAGTCGACCTCTCATACTATCAAAATTGGGGTAAATTGTCGGCACATACGAATACATTGAATTGGGAGTGTTGAAATGGCCGTCTATTAGTGACCACTTTAACCGCCGATGGCAAAAAGTAAAAAAATTGGACTGTAGTCGGCTTCAGTCGGCAAAACCGACCCAACCTTTAACCGACTCTCAGTCTCTTAACCGACTACTAACCGACAGCGCTGTGCTACATATGGGATGCTACTTGCGGACCTTCCTGAAATGCAGTGGAACCATTTTACATGAATGTCACCTCTACTGATAAAATGAAGATATGGCATATCCTAAACAATGAGTAATCTAGCGACGAAATAGACAACAACAGACGACCAACACAAAAGTAAATAAGAATGATGCAAATGGTCCATGCAGGCTACCCTCTAAAAGACAACCCAAAAAGCCACGCAATTTGGACGAAAGGAAGTAGGGAGTTTAGCTTTGGGTGAAAGAGTGAAAATTTCGTTAACATGCATAAAATTTATAACCAAACAGTATTGTATCTAACGAAATATCTAACGACTTCATTCATTAGCACCATTAACTTAAAGCAATATTTAATATTTTGTAGGATGAACGAATGATAACTATATTTGTATATAGGTAACGACCCACGTTGTAATATATATATTTTTTTAATTGACAAAATATTTTAGCTATACCAATTTCAATCTTGATTTTATCATTTCAATCTTGATTTAATCATTTCAATCTCGATTTAATCAATTCAATCTCCATTTAATCATTTCAATCTCGATTTAATTATTTCAATCTCGATTTAATCATTTCAATCTAAATTTAATCATTTCAATCTCGATTTAATCATTTCAATCTCGATTTAATTATTTCAATTTCAATTTAATCATTTCAATCTCGATTTAATCATTTCAATCTGGATTAAATCATTTCAATCTCGATTAAATCATTTCAATCTCAATTTAATCATTTCAATCTTGATTTTATCATTTCAATCTCAATTTAATCATTTCAATCTCGATTTAATCATTTCAATCTCCATTTAATCATTTCAATCTCGATTTAATCATTTCAATCTCCATTTAATTATTTCCATCTCGATTTAATCATTTGAATCTCGATTTAATCATTTCAATCTCGATTTAATCATTTCAATCTTGATTTAATCATTTCAATCTCGATTTAATCATTTCAATCTCCATTTAATCATTTCAATCTCGATTTAATCATTTCAATCTTGATTTAGTCATTTCAATCTTGATTTAATCATTTCAAACTCGATTTAATCATTTCAATCTCGATTTAATCTATTCAATCTCAATTAAATTAACTTATCAATCTCGATTAAATTAACATTTCAATCTCAATTTAATCATTTCAATCTCAATTTAATCATTTCAATCTCAATTAAATCATTTCAATCTCGATTAAATCACTCATTTCAAGATCGATTTAATCATTTCAATCTCGATTTAATCATTTCAACCTCGATTTAATCATTTCAATCTCGAATCAATCATTTCAATCTCGATTTAATCATTTCAATCTCAATTTAATAATTTCAATCTCGATTTAATCATTTAAATCTCGATTTAATCATTTAAATATCGATTTAATTATTTCAATCTTGATTTTATCATTTCAATCTCGGTTAAAATAACATTTCAATTTCAATTTAATCATTTCTATCTCGATTTAATTATTTCAATCTTGATTTTATCATTTCAATCTCGGTTAAAATAACATTTCAATCTCAATTTAATCATTTCCATCTCGATTAAATCACCCATTTCAATCTCAATTATATAATTTCAATCTCGATTTAATCATTTTAATCTCGATTTAATCATTTCAATTTCGATTTAATCATTTCAATCTCAAATTAATCATTTTAATCTCGATTTTACCATTTTAATCTCAAATTAATCATTTCAATCTCGAATTAATCTTTCAATCTCGATTTAATCATTTCAATATCGATTTAATCATTTCAATATCGATTTAATCATTTCAACCTCGGTTAAAATAACATTTCAATCTCAATTTAATAATTTTAATCTCGATTTTACCATTTTAATCTCAAATTAATCATTTCAATCTCGAATTAATCATTTCAATCTCGATTTAATCATTTCAATATCGATTTAATCATTTCAACCTAGGTTAAAATAACATTTCAATCTCAATTTAATCATTTCAATCTAGATTTAATCATTACAATCTCGATTAAATCATTTCAATCTCGATTTAATCATTTCAATCTTGATTTAATCATTTCAAACTCGATTTAATCATTTCAATCTCGATTTAATCATTTCAATCTCAATTAAATTAACTTATCAATCTCGATTAAATTAACATTTCAATCTCAATTTAATCATTTCAATCTCAATTTAATCATTTCAATCTCAATTTAATCATTTCAATCTCAATTAAATCATTTCAATCTCGATTAAATCACTCATTTCAAGATCGATTTAATCATTTCAATCTCGATTTAATCATTTCAACCTCGATTTAATCATTTCAATCTCGAATCAATCATTTCAGTCTCGATTTAATCATTTCAATCTCGATTTAATCATTTCAATCTCAATTTAATAATTTCAATCTCGATTTAATCATTTAAATCTCGATTTAATCATTTAAATATCGATTTAATTATTTCAATCTTGATTTTATCATTTCAATCTCGGTTAAAATAACATTTCAATCTCAATTTAATCATTTCCATCTCGATTAAATCACCCATTTCAATCTCAATTATATAATTTCAATCTCGATTTAATCATTTTAATCTCGATTTAATCATTTCAATTTCGATTTAATCATTTCAATCTCAAATTAATCATTTTAATCTCGATTTTACCATTTTAATCTCAAATTAATCATTTCAATCTCGAATTAATCTTTCAATCTCGATTTAATCATTTCAATATCGATTTAATCATTTCAATATCGATTTAATCATTTCAACCTCGGTTAAAATAACATTTCAATCTCAATTTAATAATTTTAATCACGATTTTACCATTTTAATCTCAAATTAATCATTTCAATCTCGAATTAATCATTTCAATCTCGATTTAATCATTTCAATATCGATTTAATCATTTCAACCTAGGTTAAAATAACATTTCAATCTCAATTTAATCATTTCAATCTAGATTTAATCATTTCAATCTCGATTAAATCATTTCAATCTCGATTTAATCATTTCAATCTTGATTTTTTCATTTCAATCTCAATTTAATCATTTCAATCTCGATTTAATCATTTCAATCTCCATTTAATCATTTCAATCTCGATTTAATCATTTCAATCTCCATTTAATTATTTCAATCTCGATTTAATCATTTCAATCTCAATTTAATCATTTAAATCTCGATTTAATCATTTCAATCTGGATTTAATCATTTCAATCTCCATTTAATCATTTCAATCTCGATTTAATCATTTCAATCTCCATTTAATCATTTCAATCTCGATTTAATCATTTCAATCTCGATTAAATCATTTCAATCTTGATTTAGTCATTTCAATCTCGATTTAATCATTTCAATCTCGATTTAATCATTTCAATCTCAATTAAATTAACTTATTAATCTCGATTAAATTAACATTTCAATCTCAATTTAATCATTTCAATCTCAATTTAATCATTTCAAAATTAATTTAATCATTTCAATCTCAATTAAATCATTTCAATCTCGATTAAATCACTCATTTCAAGATCGATTTAATCATTTCAATCTCGATTAAATCACTCATTTCAAGATCGATTTAATCATTTCAATCTCGATTAAATCACTCATTTCAAGATCGATTTAATCATTTCAATCTCGATTTAATCATTTCAATCTCGATTTAATCATTTCAATCTCGATATAATCATTTCAATCTCGATTTAATCATTTCAATATCGATTTAATTATTTCAATCTTGATTTTATCATTTCAATCTCGGTTAAAATAACATTTCAATCTCAATTTAATCATTTCTATCTCGATTTAATTATTTCAATCTTGATTTTATCATTTCAATTTCGGTTAAAATAACATTTCAATCTCAATTTAATCATTTCAATCTCGATTAAATCACTCATTTCAAGATCGATTTAATCATTTCAATCTCGATTTAATCATTTCAATCTCGATTTAATCATTTCAATCTCGATATAATCATTTCAATCTCGATTTAATCATTTCAATATCGATTTAATTATTTCAATCTTTATTTTATCATTTCAATCTCGGTTAAAATAACATTTCAATCTCGATTTAATCATTTCAATCTCGATTTAATCATTTCAATCTCGATTTAATCATTTCAATCTCGATTTAATCATTTCAATCTCGATTTAATCATTTCAATCTCGATTTAATCATTTCAATCTCGATTTAATCATTTCAATCTCGATTTAATCATTTCAATCTCGATTTAATCATTTCAATCTCAATTAAATTAACATTTCAATCTTGATTTAATCCTTTCCATCTCCATTTAATCATTTCAATCTCAATTTAATCATTTCAACCTCGATTAAATCACTCGTTTTAATCTTGATTTAATGATTTCAATCTCGATTTAATCATTTCAATCTCGATTAAATTAACATTTCAATCTCGATTAAATTATCATTTCAATCTCGATTAAATTAACATTTCAATCTCGATTAAATTAACATTTCAATCTCAATTTAATCACTTCAATCTCGATTTAATCATTTCAATCTCGATTTAACCATTTTAATCTCGAATTAATCATTTCAATCTCGAATTAATCATTTCAATCTCGATTTAATCATTTCAATATCGATTTAATCATTTCAATCTCGGTTAAAATAACATTTCAATCTCAATTTAATCATTTCAATCTCGGTTAAAATAACATTTCAATCTCAATTTAATCATTTCAATCTCGATTTAATCACTAATTTCAATCTCGATTTAATCGTTTCAATCTGGATTTCATCATTTCAATCTCGATTTAATCATTTCAATCTTGATTTAATCATTTCAATATCGATTTAATCATTTCAATATCGATTTAATCATTTCAACCTCGGTTAAAATAACATTTCAATCTCAATTTAATAATTTTAATCTCGATTTTACCATTTTAATCTCAAATTAATCATTTCAATCTCGAATTAATCATTTCAATCTCGATTTAATCATTTCAATATCGATTTAATCATTTCAACCTAGGTTAAAATAACATTTCAATCTCAATTTAATCATTTCAATCTAGATTTAATCATTTCAATCTCGATTAAATCATTTCAATCTCGATTTAATCATTTCAATCTTGATTTTTTCATTTCAATCTCAATTTAATCATTTCAATCTCGATTTAATCATTTCAATCTCCATTTAATCATTTCAATCTCGATTTAATCATTTCAATCTCCATTTAATTATTTCAATCTCGATTTAATCATTTCAATCTCAATTTAATCATTTAAATCTCGATTTAATCATTTCAATCTTGATTTAATCATTTCAATCTCCATTTAATCATTTCAATCTCGATTTAATCATTTCAATCTCCATTTAATCATTTCAATCTCGATTTAATCATTTCAATCTCGATTAAATCATTTCAATCTTGATTTAATCATTTCAATCTCGATTTAATCATTTCAATCTCGATTTAATCATTTCAATCTCAATTAAATTAACTTATTAATCTCGATTAAATTAACATTTCAATCTCAATTTAATCATTTCAATCTCAATTTAATCATTTCAAAATCAATTTAATCATTTCAATCTCAATTAAATCATTTCAATCTCGATTAAATCACTCATTTCAAGATCGATTTAATCATTTCAATCTCGATTAAATCACTCATTTCAAGATCGATTTAATCATTTCAATTGCGATTTAATCATTTCAATCTCGATTTAATCATTTCAATCTCGATATAATCATTTCAATCTCGATTTAATCATTTCAATATCGATTTAATTATTTCAATCTTGATTTTATCATTTCAATCTCGGTTAAAATAACATTTCAATCTCAATTTAATCATTTCTATCTCGATTTAATTATTTCAATCTTGATTTTATCATTTCAATTTCGGTTAAAATAACATTTCAATCTCAATTTAATCATTTCAATCTCGATTAAATCACCCATTTCAATCTCAATTTAATCATTTCAATCTCGATTTAATCATTTTAATCTCGATTTAATCATTTCAATCTCGATTTTACCATTTTAATCTCAAATTAATCATTTTAATCTCGAATTAATCATTTCAATCTCGATTTAATCATTTCCACCTCGGTTAAAATAACATTTCAATCTCAATTTAATCATTTTAATCTCGATTTTACCATTTTAATCTCAAATTAATCATTTCAATCTCGAATTAATCATTTCAATCTCGATTTAATCATTTCAATATCGATTTAATCATTTCAACCTCGGTTAAAATAACATTTCAATCTCAATTTTATCATTTCAATCTAGATTTAATCATTTCAATCTTGATTTAACATTTCAATCTCGATTTAATCATTTCAATCTCGATTTAATCATTTCAATCTCGATTTAATCAGTTCAATCTCTATTTAATCATTTCAATCTCGATTCAATCATTTCAATCTCGATTTAATCATTTCAATCTCGATTTAATCATTTCAATCTCGATTTAATCATTTCAATCTCGATTTAATCATTTCAATCTCGATTTAATCATTTCAATCTCGATTTAATCATTTCAATCTCAATTAAATTAACATTTCAATCTTGATTTAATCCTTTCCATCTCCATTTTATCATTTCAATCTCAATTTAATCATTTCAACCTCGATTAAATCACTCGTTTTAATCTTGATTTAATGATTTCAATCTCGATTTAATCATTTCAATCTCGATTAAATTAACATTTCAATCTCGATTAAATTATCATTTCAATCTCGATTAAATTAACATTTCAATCTCAATTTAATCACTTCAATCTCGATTTAATCATTTCAATCTCGATTTAACCATTTTAATCTCGAATTAATCATTTCAATCTCGAATTAATCATTTCAATCTCGATTTAATCATTTCAATATCGATTTAATCATTTCAATCTCGGTTAAAATAACATTTCAATCTCAATTAAATCATTTCAATCTCGGTTAAAATAACATTTCAATCTCAATTTAATCATTTCAATCTCGATTAAATCACTAATTTCAAATTCGATTTAATCATTTCAATCTCAATTTTATCATTTCAATCTCAATTTAATCATTTCAATCTCAATTTAATCATTTCAATCTCAATTTAATCATTTCAATCTCAATTTAATGATTTAAATCTCGATTTAGTCACTCATTTCAATATTGATTTTATCATTTCTATCTCGATTTAATAATGTCAATCTCGATTTAACCATTTTAATCTTGATTTAATCATTTCAATCTCAATTTAATCATTTCAATTTCAATTTAATCATTTCAATCTCAATTTAATCATTTCAATCTCAATTTAATAATTTAAATATCGATTTAGTCACTCATTTCAATATTGATTTTATCATTTCTATCTCGATTTAATCATTTCAATCTCTTTTTAATCATTTCAATCTCGATTTAAACACTTCAATCTCGATGTAATTAACATTTCAATCTCGATTTAATCATTTCAATCTCCATTTAATCATTTCAATCTCAATTTAATCATTTCAATCTCAATTTAATCATTTCAATCTCGATTAAATCTTTCATTTCAAACTCAATTTAATCATTTCAATCTCGATTTAATCATTTCAATCTTGATTTTATCATTTCAATCTCGATTTAATCATTTCAATCTCGATTTAATCATTTCAATCTCGATTTAATCATTTCATTCTCGATTAAATCATTTCAATCTCGATTTAATCATTTCAATCTCGATTTAATCGTTTCAATCTGGATTTCATCATTTCAATCTCGATTTAATCATTTCAATCTTGATTTAATCATTTCAATCTCGATTCAATCATTTCAATATCGATTTAATCATTTCAACCTCGGTTGAAATAACATTTCAATCTCAATTTAATTACTTCAATCTCGATTAAATCACTCATTTCAATCTCGATTTAATCATTTCAATCTCAATTTAAACATTTCAATCTCGATTTAACCATTTCAATCACGATTTTATCATTTCAAGCTCGATTTAATCATTTCAAGCTCGATTTAATCATTTCAATCTCGATTTAATCATTTCAATCTCGATTTCATCATTTCAATCTCAATTTAATCATTTCAATCTCGATTTAATCATTTTAATCTCAATTTAATCATTTTAATCTCAATTTAATCATTTCAATCTCGATTTAATCATTTCAATCTCGATTTAATCATTTCAATCTCGATTTAATCATTTCAATCTCGATTTAATCATTTCAATCTCGATTAAATCTTTCATTTCAAACTCAATTTAATCATTTCAATCTCGATTTAATCATTTCAATCTCGATTAAATCATTTCAATCTTGATTTAATCATTTCAATCTCGATTTAATCATTTCAATCTCGATTTAATCATTTCAATCACAATTAAATTAACTTATTAATCTCGATTAAATTAACATTTCAATCTCAATTTAATCATTTCAATCTCAATTAAATTAACTTATTAATCTCGATTAAATTAACATTTCAATCTCAATTTAATCATTTCAATCTCAATTTAATCATTTCAAAATCAATTTAATCATTTCAATCTCAATTAAATCATTTCAATCTCGATTAAATCACTCATTTCAAGATCGATTTAATCATTTCAATCTCGATTAAATCACTCATTTCAAGATCGATTTAATCATTTCAATCTCGATTTAATCATTTCAATCTCGATTTAATCATTTCAATCTCGATATAATCATTTCAATCTCGATTTAATCATTTCAATATCGATTTAATTATTTCAATCTTGATTTTATCATTTCAATCTCTTTTTAATCATTTCAATATCGATTTAATCATTTCAACCTCGGTTAAAATAACATTTCAATCTCAATTTTATCATTTCAATCTAGATTTAATCATTTCAATCTTGATTTAACATTTCAATCTCGATTTAATCATTTCAATCTCGATTTAATCATTTCAATCTCGATTTAATCAGTTCAATCTCTATTTAATCATTTCAATCTCGATTTAATCATTTCAATCTCGATTTAATCATTTCAATCTCGATTTAATCATTTCAATCTCGATTTAATCATTTCAATCTCGATTTAATCATTTCAATCTCGATTTAACCATTTTAATCTCGAATTAATCATTTCAATCTCGAATTAATCATTTCAATCTCGATTTAATCATTTCAATATCGATTTAATCATTTCAATCTCGGTTAAAATAACATTTCAATCTCAATTTAATCATTTCAATCTCGGTTAAAATAACATTTCAATCTCAATTTAATCATTTCAATCTCGATTTAATCACTAATTTCAAATTCGATTTAATCATTTCAATCTCAATTTTATCATTTCAATCTCAATTTAATCATTTCAATCTCAATTTAATCATTTCAATTTCAATTTAATCATTTCAATCTCAATTTAATCATTTAAATCTCGATTTAGTCACTCATTTCAATATTGATTTTATCATTTCTATCTCGATTTAATAATGTCAATCTCGATTTAACCATTTTAATCTTGATTTAATCATTTCAATCTCAATTTAATCATTTCAATTTCAATTTAATCATTTCAATCTCAATTTAATCATTTCAATCTCAATTTAATAATTTAAATATCGATTTAGTCACTCATTTCAATATTGATTTTATCATTTCTATCTCGATTTAATCATTTCAATCTCTTTTTAATCATTTCAATCTCGATTTAAACATTTCAATCTCGATGTAATTAACATTTCAATCTCGATTTAATCATTTCAATCTCCATTTAATCATTTCAATCTCAATTTAATCATTTCAATCTCAATTTAATCATTTCAATCTCGATTAAATCTTTCATTTCAAACTCAATTTAATCATTTCAATCTCGATTTAATCATTTCAATCTCGATTTAATCGTTTCAATCTGGATTTCATCATTTCAATCTCGATTTAATCATTTCAATCTTGATTTAATCATTTCAATCTCGATTCAATCATTTCAATATCGATTTAATCATTTCAACCTCGGTTAAAATAACATTTCAATCTCAATTTAATTACTTCAATCTCGATTAAATAACTCATTTCAATCTCGATTTAATCATTTCAATCTCAATTTAAACATTTCAATCTCGATTTAACCATTTCAATCACGATTTTATCATTTCAAGCTCGATTTAATCATTTCAAGCTCGATTTAATCATTTCAATCTCGATTTAATCATTTCAATCTCGATTTCATCATTTCAATCTCAATTTAATCATTTCAATCTCGATTTAATCATTTTAATCTCAATTTAATCATTTTAATCTCAATTTAATCATCAATCTCGATTTAATCATTTCAATCTCGATTTAATCATTTCAATCTCGATTAAATCTTTCATTTCAAACTCAATTTAATCATTTCAATCTCGATTTAATCATTTCAATCTCGATTAAATCATTTCAATCTTGATTTAATCATTTCAATCTCGAATTAATCATTTCAATCTCGATTTATTCATTTCAATCTCAATTAAATTAACTTATTAATCTCGATTAAATTAACATTTCAATCTCAATTTAATCATTTCAATCTCAATTTAATCATTTCAAAATCAATTTAATCATTTCAATCTCAATTAAATCATTTCAATCTCGATTAAATCACTCATTTCAAGATCGATTTAATCATTTCAATCTCGATTAAATCACTCATTTCAAGATCGATTTAATCATTTCAATCTCGATTTAATCATTTCAATCTCGATTTAATCATTTCAATCTCGATATAATCATTTCAATCTCGATTTAATCATTTCAATATCGATTTAATTATTTCAATCTTGATTTTATCATTTCAATCTCGGTTAAAATAACATTTCAATCTCAATTTAATCATTTCTATCTCGATTTAATTATTTCAATCTTGATTTTATCATTTCAATTTCGGTTAAAATAACATTTCAATCTCAATTTAATCATTTCTATCTCGATTAAATCACCCATTTCAATCTCAATTTAATCATTTCAATCTCGATTTAATCATTTTAATCTCGATTTAATCATTTCAATCTCGATTTTACCATTTTAATATCAAATTAATCATTTTAATCTCGAATTAATCATTTCAATCTCGATTTAATCATTTCCACCTCGGTTAAAATAACATTTCAATCTCAATTTAATCATTTCAATCTCGATTTAATCACTAATTTCAAATTCGATTTAATCATTTCAATCTCGATTTAATCACTAATTTCAAATTCGATTTAATCATTTCAATCTCAATTTTATCATTTCAATCTCAATTTAATCATTTCAATCTCAATTTAATCATTTCAATCTCAATTTAATCATTTCAATTTCAATTTAATCATTTAAATCTCGATTTAGTCACTCATTTCAATATTGATTTTATCATTTCTATCTCGATTTAATAATGTCAATCTCGATTTAACCATTTTAATCTTGATTTAATCATTTCAATCTCAATTTAATCATTTCAATTTCAATTTAATCATTTCAATCTCAATTTAATCATTTCAATCTCAATTTAATAATTTAAATATCGATTTAGTCACTCATTTCAATATTGATTTTATCATTTCTATCTCGATTTAATCATTTCAATCTCTTTTTAATCATTTCAATATTGATTTTATCATTTCTATCTCGATTTAATCATTTCAATCTCCATTTAATCATTTCAATCTCAATTTAATCATTTCAATCTCAATTTAATCATTTCAATCTCGATTAAATCTTTCATTTCAAACTCAATTTAATCATTTCAATCTCGATTTAATCATTTCAATCTCGATTTAATCGTTTCAATCTGGATTTCATCATTTCAATCTCGATTTAATCATTTCAATCTTGATTTAATCATTTCAATCTCGATTCAATCATTTCAATATCGATTTAATCATTTCAACCTCGGTTAAAATAACATTTCAATCTCAATTTAATTACTTCAATCTCGATTAAATAACTCATTTCAATCTCGATTTAATCATTTCAATCTCAATTTAAACATTTCAATCTCGATTTAACCATTTCAATCACGATTTTATCATTTCAAGCTCGATTTAATCATTTCAAGCTCGATTTAATCATTTCAATCTCGATTTAATCATTTCAATCTCGATTTCATCATTTCAATCTCAATTTAATCATTTCAATCTCGATTTAATCATTTTAATCTCAATTTAATCATTTTAATCTCAATTTAATCATCAATCTCGATTTAATCATTTCAATCTCGATTTAATCATTTCAATCTCGATTAAATCTTTCATTTCAAACTCAATTTAATCATTTCAATCTCGATTTAATCATTTCAATCTCGATTAAATCATTTCAATCTTGATTTAATCATTTCAATCTCGAATTAATCATTTCAATCTCGATTTATTCATTTCAATCTCAATTAAATTAACTTATTAATCTCGATTAAATTAACATTTCAATCTCAATTTAATCATTTCAATCTCAATTTAATCATTTCAAAATCAATTTAATCATTTCAATCTCAATTAAATCATTTCAATCTCGATTAAATCACTCATTTCAAGATCGATTTAATCATTTCAATCTCGATTAAATCACTCATTTCAAGATCGATTTAATCATTTCAATCTCGATTTAATCATTTCAATCTCGATTTAATCATTTCAATCTCGATATAATCATTTCAATCTCGATTTAATCATTTCAATATCGATTTAATTATTTCAATCTTGATTTTATCATTTCAATCTCGGTTAAAATAACATTTCAATCTCAATTTAATCATTTCTATCTCGATTTAATTATTTCAATCTTGATTTTATCATTTCAATTTCGGTTAAAATAACATTTCAATCTCAATTTAATCATTTCTATCTCGATTAAATCACCCATTTCAATCTCAATTTAATCATTTCAATCTCGATTTAATCATTTTAATCTCGATTTAATCATTTCAATCTCGATTTTACCATTTTAATATCAAATTAATCATTTTAATCTCGAATTAATCATTTCAATCTCGATTTAATCATTTCCACCTCGGTTAAAATAACATTTCAATCTCAATTTAATCATTTCAATCTCGATTTAATCACTAATTTCAAATTCGATTTAATCATTTCAATCTCAATTTTATCATTTCAATCTCAATTTAATCATTTCAATCTCAATTTAATCATTTCAATCTCAATTTAATCATTTCAATTTCAATTTAATCATTTAAATCTCGATTTAGTCACTCATTTCAATATTGATTTTATCATTTCTATCTCGATTTAATAATGTCAATCTCGATTTAACCATTTTAATCTTGATTTAATCATTTCAATCTCAATTTAATCATTTCAATTTCAATTTAATCATTTCAATCTCAATTTAATCATTTCAATCTCAATTTAATAATTTAAATATCGATTTAGTCACTCATTTCAATATTGATTTTATCATTTCTATCTCGATTTAATCATTTCAATCTCTTTTTAATCATTTCAATATTGATTTTATCATTTCTATCTCGATTTAATCATTTCAATCTCTTTTTAATCATTTCAATCTCGATTTAAACATTTCAATCTCGATGTAATTAACATTTCAATCTCGATTTAATCATTTCA
This sequence comes from Leiobunum rupestre, assembly GCF_980474605.1. Lineage (NCBI taxonomy): Eukaryota > Metazoa > Arthropoda > Arachnida > Opiliones > Sclerosomatidae > Leiobunum > Leiobunum rupestre. Next base: position 25,164,566 of record NC_143394.1, on the reverse strand, counting down.
ATCTCCATTTAATCATTTCAATCTCAATTTAATCATTTCAATCTCAATTTAATCATTTCAATCTCGATTAAATCTTTCATTTCAAACTCAATTTAATCATTTCAATCTCGATTTAATCAATTCAATCTTGATTTTATCATTTCAATCTCGAATTAATCATTTCAATCTCGATTTAATCATTTCAATCTCGATTTAATCATTTCAATCTCGATTTAATCATTTCAATCTCGATTAAATCATTTCAATCTTGATTTAATCATTTCAATCTCGAATTAATCATTTCAATCTCGATTTATTCATTTCAATCTCAATTAAATTAACTTATTAATCTCGATTAAATTAACATTTCAATCTCAATTTAATCATTTCAATCTCAATTTAATCATTTCAAAATCAATTTAATCATTTCAATCTCAATTAAATCATTTCAATCTCGATTAAATCACTCATTTCAAGATCGATTTAATCATTTCAATCTCGATTAAATCACTCATTTCAAGATCGATTTAATCATTTCAATCTCGATTTAATCATTTCAATCTCGATTTAATCATTTCAATCTCGATATAATCATTTCAATCTCGATTTAATCATTTCAATATCGATTTAATTATTTCAATCTTGATTTTATCATTTCAATCTCGGTTAAAATAACATTTCAATCTCAATTTAATCATTTCTATCTCGATTTAATTATTTCAATCTTGATTTTATCATTTCAATTTCGGTTAAAATAACATTTCAATCTCAATTTAATCATTTCAATCTCGATTTAATCATTTCCACCTCGGTTAAAATAACATTTCAATCTCAATTTAATCATTTCAATCTCGGTTAAAATAACATTTCAATCTCAATTTAATCATTTCAATCTCGATTTAATCACTAATTTCAAATTCGATTTAATCATTTCAATCTCAATTTTATCATTTCAATCTCAATTTTATCATTTCAATCTCAATTTAATCATTTCAATCTCAATTTAATCATTTCAATCTCAATTTAATCATTTCAATCTCAATTTAATCATTTAAATCTCGATTTAGTCACTCATTTCAATATTGATTTTATCATTTCTATCTCGATTTAATAATGTCAATCTCGATTTAACCATTTTAATCTTGATTTAATCATTTCAATCTCAATTTAATCATTTCAATTTCAATTTAATCATTTCAATCTCAATTTAATCATTTCAATCTCAATTTAATAATTTAAATATCGATTTAGTCACTCATTTCAATATTGATTTTATCATTTCTATCTCGATTTAATCATTTCAATCTCTTTTTAATCATTTCAATATTGATTTTATCATTTCTATCTCGATTTAATCATTTCAATCTCCATTTAATCATTTCAATCTCAATTTAATCATTTCAATCTCAATTTAATCATTTCAATCTCGATTAAATCTTTCATTTCAAACTCAATTTAATCATTTCAATCTCGATTTAATCAATTCAATCTTGATTTTATCATTTCAATCTCGATTTAATCATTTCAATCTCGATTTAATCATTTCAATCTCGATTTAATCATTTCAATCTCGATTTAATCATTTCAATCTCGATTTAATCGTTTCAATCTGGATTTCATCATTTCAATCTCGATTTAATCATTTCAATCTTGATTCAATCATTTCAATCTCGATTCAATCATTTCAATATCGATTTAATCATTTCAACCTCGGTTAAAATAACATTTCAATCTCAATTTAATTACTTCAATCTCGATTAAATCACTCATTTCAATCTCGATTTAATCATTTCAATCTCAATTTAAACATTTCAATCTCGATTTAACCATTTCAATCACGATTTTATCATTTCAATCTCAATTTAATCATTTCAATCTCGATTTAATCATTTTAATCTCAATTTAATCATTGTAATCTCAATTTAATCATTTCAATCTCGATTTAATCATTTCAATCTCAATTTAATCATTTCAATCTCGATTAAATCTTTCATTTCAAACTCAATTTAATCATTTCAATCTCGATTTAATCATTTCAATCTCGATTAAATCATTTCAATCTTGATTTAATCATTTCAATCTCGATTTAATCATTTCAATCTCGATTTAATCATTTCAATCTCAATTAAATTAACTTATTAATCTCGATTAAATTAACATTTCAATCCCAATTTAATCATTTCAATCTCAATTTAATCATTTCAAAATCAATTTAATCATTTCAATCTCAATTAAATCATTTCAATCTCGATTAAATCACTCATTTCAAGATCGATTTAATCATTTCAATCTCGATTAAATCACTCATTTCAATCTTGATTTTATCATTTCAATCTCGATTTAATCATTTCAATCTCGATTTAATCATTTCAATCTCGATTTAATCATTTCAATCTCGATTTAATCATTTCAATCTCGATTTAATCATTTCAATCTCGATTTAATCGTTTCAATCTTGATTTCATCATTTCAATCTCGATTTAATCATTTCAATCTTGATTTAATCATTTCAATCTCGATTCAATCATTTCAATATCGATTTAATCATTTCAACCTCGGTTAAAATAACATTTCAATCTCAATTTAATTACTTCAATCTCGATTAAATCACTCATTTCAATCTCGATTTAATCATTTCAATCTCAATTTAAACATTTCAATCTCGATTTAACCATTTCAATCACGATTTTATCATTTCAAGCTCGATTTAATCATTTCAAGCTCGATTTAATCATTTTTATCTCGATTTAATCATTTCAATCTCGATTTCATCATTTCAATCTCGATTTAATCATTTCAATCTCGATTAAATCTTTCATTTCAAACTCAATTTAATCATTTCAATCTCGATTTAATCATTTCAATCTCGATTAAATCATTTCAATCTTGATTTAATCATTTCAATCTCGATTTAATCATTTCAATCTCGATTTAATCATTTCAATCTCAATTAAATTAACTTATTAATCTCGATTAAATTAACATTTCAATCTCAATTTAATCATTTCAATCTCAATTTAATCATTTCAAAATCAATTTAATCATTTCAATCTCGATTAAATCACTCATTTCAAGATCGATTTAATCATTTCAATCTCGATTAAATCACTCATTTCAATCTTGATTTTATCATTTCAATCTCGATTTAATCATTTCAATCTCGATTTAATCATTTCAATCTCGATTTAATCATTTCAATCTCGATTTAATCATTTCAATCTCGATTTAATCGTTTCAATCTTGATTTCATCATTTCAATCTCGATTTAATCATTTCAATCTTGATTTAATCATTTCAATCTCGATTCAATCATTTCAATATCGATTTAATCATTTCAACCTCGGTTAAAATAACATTTCAATCTCAATTTAATTACTTCAATCTCGATTAAATCACTCATTTCAATCTCGATTTAATCATTTCAATCTCAATTTAAACATTTCAATCTCGATTTAACCATTTCAATCACGATTTTATCATTTCAAGCTCGATTTAATCATTTCAAGCTCGATTTAATCATTTTTATCTCGATTTAATCATTTCAATCTCGATTTCATCATTTCAATCTCGATTTAATCATTTCAATCTCGATTAAATCTTTCATTTCAAACTCAATTTAATCATTTCAATCTCGATTTAATCATTTCAATCTCGATTAAATCATTTCAATCTTGATTTAATCATTTCAATCTCGATTTAATCATTTCAATCTCGATTTAATCATTTCAATCTCAATTAAATTAACTTATTAATCTCGATTAAATTAACATTTCAATCTCAATTTAATCATTTCAATCTCAATTTAATCATTTCAAAATCAATTTAATCATTTCAATCTCAATTAAATCATTTCAATCTCGATTAAATCACTCATTTCAAGATCGATTTAATCATTTCAATCTCGATTAAATCACTCATTTCAAGATCGATTTAATCATTTCAATCTCGATTTAATCATTTCAATCTCGATTTAATCATTTCAATCTCGATATAATCATTTCAATCTCGATTTAATTATTTCAATATCGATTTAATTATTTCAATCTTGATTTTATCATTTCAATCTCGGTTAAAATAACATTTCAATCTCAATTTAATCATTTCTATCTCGATTTAATTATTTCAATCTTGATTTTATCATTTCAATTTCGGTTAAAATAACATTTCAATCTCAATTTAATCATTTCTATCTCGATTCAATTATTTCAATCTTGATTTTATCATTTCAATTTCGGTTAAAATAACATTTCAATCTCAATTTAATCATTTCAATCTCGATTAAATCACCCATTTCAATCTCAATTTAATCATTTCAATCTCGATTTAATCATTTTAATCTTGATTTAATCATTTCAATCTCGATTTTACCATTTTAATCTCAAATTAATCATTTTAATCTCGAATTAATCATTTCAATCTCGATTTAATCATTTCCACCTCGGTTAAAATAACATTTCAATCTCAATTTAATCATTTCAATCTCGGTTAAAATAACATTTCAATCTCAATTTAATCATTTCAATCTCGATTTAATCACTAATTTCAAATTCGATTTAATCATTTCAATCTCAATTTTATCATTTCAATCTCAATTTAATCATTTCAATCTCAATTTAATCATTTCAATCTCAATTTAATCATTTCAATCTCAATTTAATCATTTAAATCTCGATTTAGTCACTCATTTCAATATTGATTTTATCATTTCTATCTCGATTTAATAATGTCAATCTCGATTTAACCATTTTAATCTTGATTTAATCATTTCAATCTCAATTTAATCATTTCAATTTCAATTTAATCATTTCAATCTCAATTTAATCATTTCAATCTCAATTTAATAATTTAAATATCGATTTAGTCACTCATTTCAATATTGATTTTATCATTTCTATCTCGATTTAATCATTTCAATCTCTTTTTAATCATTTCCATCTCGATTTAAACATTTCAATCTCGATGTAATTAACATTTCAATCTCGATTTAATCATTTCAATCTCCATTTAATCATTTCAATCTCAATTTAATCATTTCAATCTCAATTTAATCATTTCAATCTCGATTAAATCTTTCATTTCAAACTCAATTTAATCATTTCAATCTCGATTTAATCAATTCAATCTTGATTTTATCATTTCAATCTCGATTTAATCGTTTCAATCTGGATTTCATCATTTCAATCTCGATTTAATCATTTCAATCTTGATTTAATCATTTCAATCTCGATTCAATCATTTCAATATCGATTTAATCATTTCAACCTCGGTTAAAATAACATTTCAATCTCAATTTAATTACTTCAATCTCGATTAAATCACTCATTTCAATCTCGATTTAATCATTTCAATCTCAATTTAAACATTTCAATCTCGATTTAACCATTTCAATCACGATTTTATCATTTCAAGCTCGATTTAATCATTTCAAGCTCGATTTAATCATTTCAATCTCGATTTAACCATTTCAATCTCGATTTCATCATTTCAATCTCAATTTAATCATTTCAATCTCGATTTAATCATTTTAATCTCAATTTAATCATTGTAATCTCAATTTAATCATTTCAATCTCAATTTAATCATTTCAATCTCAATTTAATCATTTCAATCTCGATTAAATCTTTCATTTCAAACTCAATTTAATCATTTCAATCTCGATTTAATCATTTCAATCTCGATTAAATCATTTCAATCTTGATTTAATCATTTCAATCTCGATTTAATCATTTCAATCTCGATTTAATCATTTCAATCTCAATTAAATTAACTTATTAATCTCGATTAAATTAACATTTCAATCTCAATTTAATCATTTCAATCTCAATTTAATCATTTCAAAATCAATTTAATCATTTCAATCTCAATTAAATCATTTCAATCTCGATTAAATCACTCATTTCAAGATCGATTTAATCATTTCAATCTCGATTAAATCACTCATTTCAAGATCGATTTAATCATTTCAATCTCGATTTAATCATTTCAATCTCGATTTAATCATTTCAATCTCGATATAATCATTTCAATCTCGATTTAATCATTTCAATATCGATTTCATTATTTCAATCTTGATTTTATCATTTCAATCTCTTTTTAATCATTTCAATATCGATTTAATCATTTCAACCTCGGTTAAAATAACATTTCAATCTCAATTTTATCATTTCAATCTAGATTTAATCATTTCAATCTTGATTTAACATTTCAATCTCGATTTAATTATTTCAATCTTGATTTTATCATTTCAATCTCAGTTAAAATAACATTTCAATCTCAATTTAATCATTTCTATCTCGATTTAGTTATTTCAATCTTGATTTTATCATTTCAATTTCGGTTAAAATAACATTTCAATCTCAATTTAATCATTTCTATCTCGATTTAATTATTTCAATCTTGATTTTATCATTTCAATTTCGGTTAAAATAACATTTCAATCTCGATTTAATCATTTCATACTCGATTTCATCATTTCAATCTCAATTTAATCATTTCAATCTCGATTTAATCATTTTAATCTCAATTTAATCATTTTAATCTCAATTTAATCATTTCAATCTCGATTTAATCATTTCAATCTCGATTTAATCATTTCAATCTCGATTTAATCATTTCAATCTCGATTTAATCATTTCAATCTCGATTAAATCTTTCATTTCAAACTCAATTTAATCATTTCAATCTCGATTTAATCATTTCAATCTCGATTAAATCATTTCAATCTTGATTTAATCATTTCAATCTCGATTTAATCATTTCAATCTCGATTTAATCATTTCAATCTCAATTAAATTAACTTATTAATCTCGATTAAATTAACATTTCAATCTCAATTTAATCATTTCAATCTCAATTTAATCATTTCAAAATCAATTTAATCATTTCAATCTCAATTAAATCATTTCAATCTCGATTAAATCACTCATTTCAAGATCGATTTAATCATTTCAATATCGATTAAATCACTCATTTCAAGATCGATTTAATCATTTCAATCTCGATTTAATCATTTCAATCTCGATTTAATCATTTCAATCTCGATATAATCATTTCAATCTCGATTTAATCATTTCAATATCGATTTAATTATTTCAATCTTGATTTTATCATTTCAATCTCTTTTTAATCATTTCAATATCGATTTAATCATTTCAACCTCGGTTAAAATAACATTTCAATCTCAATTTTATCATTTCAATCTAGATTTAATCATTTCAATCTTGATTTAACATTTCAATCTCGATTTAATCATTTCAATCTCGATTTAATCATTTCAATCTCGATTTAATCAGTTTAATCTCTATTTAATCATTTCAATCTCGATTTAATCATTTCAATCTCGATTTAATCATTTCAATCTCGATTTAATCATTTCAATCTCGATTTAATCATTTCAATCTCGATTTAATCATTTCAATCTCGATTTAATCATTTCAATCTCGATTTAATCATTTCAATCTCGATTTAATCATTTCAATCTCAATTAAATTAACATTTCAATCTTGATTTAATCATTTCCATCTCCATTTAATCATTTCAATCTCAATTTAATGATTTCAACCTCGATTAAATCACTCGTTTTAATCTTGATTTAATGATTTCAATCTCGATTTAATCATTTCAATCTCGATTAAATCATTTCAATCTTGATTTAATCATTTCAATCTCGATTTAATCATTTCAATCTCGATTTAATCATTTCAATCTCGATTTAATCATTTCAATCTCGATTTAATCATTTCAATCTCGATTTAACCATTTTAATCTCGAATTAATCATTTCAATCTCGAATTAATCATTTCAATCTCGATTTAATCATTTCAATATCGATTTAATCATTTCAATCTCGGTTAAAATAACATTTCAATCTCAATTTAATCATTTCAATCTCGGTTAAAATAACATTTCAATCTCAATTTAATCATTTCAATCTCGATTTAATCACTAATTTCAAATTCGATTTAATCATTTCAATCTCAATTTTATCATTTCAATCTCGATTTAATCATTTCAATCTCGATTTCATCATTTCAATCTCAATTTAATCATTTCAATCTCGATTTAATCATTTTAATCTCAATTTAATCATTTTAATCTCAATTTAATCATCAATCTCGATTTAATCATTTCAATCTCGATTTAATCATTTCAATCTCGATTAAATCTTTCATTTCAAACTCAATTTAATCATTTCAATCTCGATTTAATCATTTCAATCTCGATTAAATCATTTCAATCTTGATTTAATCATTTCAATCTCGATTTAATCATTTCAATCTCGATTTATTCATTTCAATCTCAATTAAATTAACTTATTAATTTCGATTAAATTAACATTTCAATCTCAATTTAATCATTTCAATCTCAATTTAATCATTTCAAAATCAATTTAATCATTTCAATCTCAATTAAATCATTTCAATCTCGATTAAATCACTCATTTCAAGATCGATTTAATCATTTCAATCTCGATTAAATCACTCATTTCAAGATCGATTTAATCATTTCAATCTCGATTTAATCATTTCAATCTCGATTTAATCATTTCAATCTCGATATAATCATTTCAATCTCGATTTAATCATTTCAATATCGATTTAATTATTTCAATCTTGATTTTATCATTTCAATCTCGGTTAAAATAACATTTCAATCTCAATTTAATCATTTCTATCTCGATTTAATTATTTCAATCTCGATTTTATCATTTCAATTTCGGTTAAAATAACATTTCAATCTCAATTTAATCATTTTTATCTCGATTCAATTATTTCAATCTTGATTTTATCATTTCAATTTCGGTTAAAATAACATTTCAATCTCAATTTAATCATTTCAATCTCGATTAAATCACCCATTTCAATCTCAATTTAATCATTTCAATCTCGATTTAATCATTTTAATCTCGATTTAATCATTTCAATCTCGATTTTACCATTTTAATCTCAAATTAATCATTTTAATCTCGAATTAATCATTTCAATCTCGATTTAATCATTTCCACCTCGGTTAAAATAACATTTCAATCTCAATTTAATCATTTCAATCTCGATTTAATCACTAATTTCAAATTCGATTTAATCATTTCAATCTCAATTTTATCATTTCAATCTCAATTTAATCATTTCAATCTCAATTTAATCATTTCAATCTCAATTTAATCATTTCAATCTCAATTTAATCATTTAAATCTCGATTTAGTCACTCATTTCAATATTGATTTTATCATTTATATCTCGATTTAATAATGTCAATCTCGATTTAACCATTTTAATCTTGATTTAATCATTTCAATCTCAATTTAATCATTTCAATTTCAATTTAATCATTTCAATCTCAATTTAATCATTTCAATCTCAATTTAATAATTTAAATATCGATTTAGTCACTCATTTCAATATTGATTTTATCATTTCTATCTCGATTTAATCATTTCAATCTCTTTTTAATCATTTCAATATTGATTTTATCATTTCTATCTCGATTTAATCATTTCAATCTCTTTTTAATCATTTCAATCTCGATTTAAACATTTCAATCTCGATGTAATTAACATTTCAATCTCGATTTAATCATTTCAATCTCCATTTAATCATTTCAATCTCAATTTAATCATTTCAATCTCAATTTAATCATTTCAATCTCGATTAAATCTTTCATTTCAAACTCAATTTAATCATTTCAATCTCGATTTAATCAATTCAATCTTGATTTTATCATTTCAATCTCGAATTAATCATTTCAATCTCGATTTAATCATTTCAATCTCGATTTAATCATTTCAATCTCGATTTAATCATTTCAATCTCGATTTAATCGTTTCAATCTGGATTTCATCATTTCAATCTCGATTTAATCATTTCAATCTCAATTAAATTAACTTATTAATCTCGATTAAATTAACATTTCAATCTCAATTTAATCATTTCAATCTCAATTTAATCATTTCAAAATCAATTTAATCATTTCAATCTCAATTAAATCATTTCAATCTCGATTAAATCACTCATTTCAAGATCGATTTAATCATTTCAATCTCGATTAAATCACTCATTTCAAGATCGATTTAATCATTTCAATCTCGATTTAATCATTTCAATCTCGATTTAATCATTTCAATCTCGATATAATCATTTCAATCTCGATTTAATCATTTCAATATCGATTTAATTATTTCAATCTTGATTTTATCATTTCAATCTCGGTTAAAATAACATTTCAATCTCAATTTAATCATTTCTATCTCGATTTAATTATTTCAATCTTGATTTTATCATTTCAATTTCGGTTAAAATAACATTTCAATCTCAATTTAATCATTTCAATCTCGATTTAATCATTTCCACCTCGGTTAAAATAACATTTCAATCTCAATTTAATCATTTCAATCTCGGTTAAAATAACATTTCAATCTCAATTTAATCATTTCAATCTCGATTTAATCGCTAATTTCAAATTCGATTTAATCATTTCAATCTCAATTTAATCATTTCAATCTCAATTTAATCATTTCAATCTCAATTTAATCATTTCAATCTCAATTTAATCATTTCAATCTCAATTTAATCATTTAAATCTCGATTTAGTCACTCATTTCAATATTGATTTTATCATTTCTATCTCGATTTAATAATGTCAATCTCGATTTAACCATTTTAATCTTGATTTAATCATTTCAATCTCAATTTAATCATTTCAATTTCAATTTAATCATTTCAATCTCAATTTAATCATTTCAATCTCAATTTAATAATTTAAATATCGATTTAGTCACTCATTTCAATATTGATTTTATCATTTCTATCTCGATTTAATCATTTCAATCTCTTTTTAATCATTTCAATATTGATTTTATCATTTCTATCTCGATTTAATCATTTCAATCTCTTTTTATTCATTTCAATCTCGATTTAAACATTTCAATCTCGATGTAATTAACATTTCAATCTCGATTTAATCATTTCAATCTCCATTTAATCATTTCAATCTCAATTTAATCATTTCAATCTCAATTTAATCATTTCAATCTCGATTAAATCTTTCATTTCAAACTCAATTTAATCATTTCAATCTCGATTTAATCAATTCATTCTTGATTTTATCATTTCAATCTCGATTTAATCATTTCAATCTCGATTTAATCATTTCAATCTCGATTTAATCATTTCAATCTCGATTTAATCGTTTCAATCTGGATTTCATCATTTCAATCTCGATTTAATCATTTCAATCTTGATTTAATCATTTCAATCTCGATTCAATCATTTCAATATCGATTTAATCATTTCAACCTCGGTTAAAATAACATTTCAATCTCAATTTAATTACTTCAATCTCGATTAAATCACTCATTTCAATCTCGATTTAATCATTTCAATCTCAATTTAAACATTTCAATCTCGATTTAACCATTTCAATCACGATTTTATCATTTCAAGCTCGATTTAATCATTTCAAGCTCTATTTAATCATTTCAATCTCGATTTAACCATTTCAATCTCGATTTCATCATTTCAATCTCAATTTAATCATTTCAATCTCGATTTAATCATTTTAATCTCAATTTAATCATTGTAATCTCAATTTAATCATTTCAATCTCGATTTAATCATTTCAATCTCAATTTAATCATTTCAATCTCGATTAAATCTTTCATTTCAAACTCAATTTAATCATTTCAATCTCGATTTAATCATTTCAATCTCGATTAAATCATTTCAATCTTGATTTAATCATTTCAATCTCGATTTAATCATTTCAATCTCGATTTAATCATTTCAATCTCAATTAAATTAACTTATTAATCTCGATTAAATTAACATTTCAATCCCAATTTAATCATTTCAATCTCAATTTAATCATTTCAAAATCAATTTAATCATTTCAATCTCAATTAAATCATTTCAATCTCGATTAAATTACTCATTTCAAGATCGATTTAATCATTTAAATCTCGATTAAATCACTCATTTCAATCTTGATTTTATCATTTCAATCTCGATTTAATCATTTCAATCTCGATTTAATCATTTCAATCTCGATTTAATCATTTCAATCTCGATTTAATCATTTCAATCTCGATTTAATCATTTCAATCTCGATTTAATCGTTTCAATCTGGATTTCATCATTTCAATCTCGATTTAATCATTTCAATATTGATTTAATCATTTCAATCTCGATTCAATCATTTCAATATCGATTTAATCATTTCAACCTCGGCTAAAATAACATTTCAATCTCAATTTAATTACTTCAATCTCGATTAAATCACTCATTTCAATCTCGATTTAATCATTTCAATCTCAATTTAAACATTTCAATCTCGATTTAACCATTTCAATCACGATTTTATCATTTCAAGCTCGATTTAATCATTTCAAGCTCGATTTAATCATTTCAATCTCGATTTAATCATTTCAATCTCGATTTCATCATTTCAATCTCAATTTAATCATTTCAATCTCGATTTAATCATTTTAATCTCAATTTAATCATTTTAATCTCAATTTAATCATTTCAATCTCGATTTAATCATTTCAATCTCGATTTAATCATTTCAATCTCGATTAAATCTTTCATTTCAAACTCAATTTAATCATTTCAATCTCAATTTAATCATTTCAATCTCGATTTAATCATTTCAATCTCAATTTAAACATTTCAATCTCGATTTAACCATTTCAATCACGATTTTATCATTTCAAGCTCGATTTAATCATTTCAAGCTCGATTTAATCATTTCAATCTCGATTTCATCATTTCAATCTCGATTTCATCATTTCAATCTCAATTTAATCATTTCAATCTCGATTTAATCATTTTAATCTCAATTTAATCATTTTAATCTCGATTTAATCGTTTCAATCTGGATTTCATCATTTCAATCTCGATTTAATCATTTCAATCTTGATTTAATCATTTCAATCTCGATTCAATCATTTCAATATCGATTTAATCATTTCAACCTCGGCTAAAATAACATTTCAATCTCAATTTAATTACTTCAATCTCGAAAAAATCACTCATTTCAATCTCGATTTAATCATTTCAATCTCAATTTAAACATTTCAATCTCGATTTAACCATTTCAATCACGATTTTATCATTTCAAGCTCGATTTAATCATTTCAAGCTCGATTTAATCATTTCAATCTCGATTTAATCATTTCAATCTCGATTTCATCATTTCAATCTCAATTTAATCATTTCAATCTCGATTTAATCATTTTAATCTCAATTTAATCATTTCAATCTCAATTTAATCATTTCAATCTCGATTTAATCATTTTAATCTCAATTTAATCATTTCAAGCTCGATTTAATCATTTCAATCTCGATTAAATCATTTCAATCTTGATTTAATCATTTCAATCTCGATTTAATCATTTCAATCTCGATTTAATCATTTCAATCTCAATTAAATTAACTTATTAATCTCGATTAAATTAACATTTCAATCTCAATTTAATCATTTCAATCTCAATTTAATCATTTCAAAATCAATTTAATCATTTCAATCTCAATTAAATCATTTCAATCTCGATTAAATCACTCATTTCAAGATCGATTTAATCATTTCAATCTCGATTAAATCACTCATTTCAAGATCGATTTAATCATTTCAATCTCGATTTAATCATTTCAATCTCGATTTAATCATTTCAATCTCGATATAATCATTTCAATCTCGATTTAATCATTTCAATATCGATTTAATTATTTCAATCTTGATTTTATCATTTCAATCTCGGTTAAAATAACATTTCAATCTCAATTTAATCATTTCTATCTCGATTTAATTATTTCAATCTTGATTTTATCATTTCAATTTCGGTTAAAATAACATTTCAATCTCAATTTAATCATTTCTATCTCGATTCAATTATTTCAATCTTGATTTTATCATTTCAATTTCGGTTAAAATAACATTTCAATCTCAATTTAATCATTTCAATCTCGATTAAATCACCCATTTCAATCTCAATTTAATCATTTCAATCTCGATTTAATCATTTTAATCTCGATTTAATCATTTCAATCTCGATTTTACCATTTTAATCTCAAATTAATCATTTTAATCTCGAATTAATCATTTCAATCTCGATTTAATCATTTCCACCTCGGTTAAAATAACATTTCAATCTCAATTTAATCATTTCAATCTCGGTTAAAATAACATTTCAATCTCAATTTAATCATTTCAATCTCGATTTAATCACTAATTTCAAATTCGATTTAATCATTTCAATCTCAATTTTATCATTTCAATCTCAATTTAATCATTTCAATCTCAATTTAATCATTTCAATCTCAATTTAATCATTTCAATCTCAATTTAATCATTTAAATCTCGATTTAGTCACTCATTTCAATATTGATTTTATCATTTCTATCTCGATTTAATAATGTCAATCTCGATTTAACCATTTTAATCTTGATTTAAACATTTCAATCTCAATTTAATCATTTCAATTTCAATTTAATCATTTCAATCTCAATTTAATCATTTCAATCTCAATTTAATAATTTAAATATCGATTTAGTCACTCATTTCAATATTGATTTTACCATTTCTATCTCGATTTAATCATTTCAATCTCTTTTTAATCATTTCAATCTCGATTTAAACATTTCAATCTCGATGTAATTAACATTTCAATCTCGGTTTAATCATTTCAATCTCCATTTAATCATTTCAATCTCAATTTAATCATTTCAATCTCAATTTAATCATTTCAATCTCGATTAAATCTTTCATTTCAAACTCAATTTAATCATTTCAATCTCGATTTAATCAATTCAATCTTGATTTTATCATTTCAATCTCGATTTAATCATTTCAATCTCGATTTAATCATTTCAATCTCGATTTAATCATTTCAATCTCGATTTAATCGTTTCAATCTGGATTTCATCATTTCAATCTCGATTTAATCATTTCAATCTTGATTTAATCATTTCAATCTCGATTCAATCATTTCAATATCGATTTAATCATTTCAACCTCGGTTAAAATAACATTTCAATCTCAATTTAATTACTTCAATCTCGATTAAATCACTCATTTCAATCTCGATTTAATCATTTCAATCTCAATTTAAACATTTCAATCTCGATTTAACCATTTCAATCACGATTTTATCATTTCAAGCTCGATTTAATCATTTCAAGCTCGATTTAATCATTTCAATCTCGATTTAACCATTTCAATCTCGATTTCATCATTTCAATCTCAATTTAATCATTTCAATCTCGATTTAATCATTTTAATCTCAATTTAATCATTGTAATCTCAATTTAATCATTTCAATCTCGATTTAATCATTTCAATCTCAATTTAATCATTTCAATCTCGATTAAATCTTTCATTTCAAACTCAATTTAATCATTTCAATCTCGATTTAATCATTTCAATCTCGATTAAATCATTTCAATCTTGATTTAATCATTTCAATCTCGATTTAATCATTTCAATCTCGATTTAATCATTTCAATCTCAATTAAATTAACTTATTAATCTCGATTAAATTAACATTTCAATCTCAATTTAATCATTTCAATCTCAATTTAATCATTTCAAAATCAATTTAATCATTTCAATCTCAATTAAATCATTTCAATCTCGATTAAATCACTCATTTCAAGATCGATTTAATCATTTAAATCTCGATTAAATCACTCATTTCAAGATCGATTTAATCATTTCAATCTCGATTTAATCATTTCAATCTCGATTTAATCATTTCAATCTCGATATAATCATTTCAATCTCGATTTAATCATTTCAATATCGATTTAATTATTTCAATCTTGATTTTATCATTTCAATCTCGGTTAAAATAACATTTCAATCTCAATTTAATCATTTCTATCTCGATTTAGTTATTTCAATCTTGATTTTATCATTTCAATTTCGGTTAAAATAACATTTCAATCTCAATTTAATCATTTCTATCTCGATTTAATTATTTCAATCTTGATTTTATCATTTCAATTTCGGTTAAAATAACATTTCCATCTCGATTTAATCATTTCAATCTCGATTTCATCATTTCAATCTCAATTTAATCATTTCAATCTCGATTTAATCATTTTAATCTCAATTTAATCATTTTAATCTCAATTTAATCATTTCAATCTCGATTTAATCATTTCAATCTCGATTTAATCATTTCAATCTCGATTTAATCATTTCAATCTCGATTTAATCATTTCAATCTCGATTAAATCTTTCATTTCAAACTCAATTTAATCATTTCAATCTCGATTTAATCATTTCAATCTCGATTAAATCATTTCAATCTTGATTTAATCATTTCAATCTCGATTTAATCATTTCAATCTCGATTTAATCATTTCAATCTCAATTAAATTAACTTATTAATCTCGATTAAATTAACATTTCAATCTCAATTTAATCATTTCAATCTCAATTTAATCATTTCAAAATCAATTTAATCATTTCAATCTCAATTAAATCATTTCAATCTCGATTAAATCACTCATTTCAAGATCGATTTAATCATTTCAATCTCGATTAAATCACTCATTTCAAGATCGATTTAATCATTTCAATGTCGATTTAATCATTTCAATCTCGATATAATCATTTCAATCTCGATTTAATCATTTCAATATCGATTTAATTATTTCAATCTTGATTTTATCATTTCAATCTCGGTTAAAATAACATTTCAATCTCAATTTAATCATTTGTATCTCGATTTAATTATTTCAATCTTGATTTTATCATTTCAATTTCGGTTAAAATAACATTTCAATCTCAATTTAATCATTTCTATCTCGATTCAATTATTTCAATCTTGATTTTATCAGTTCAATTTCGGTTAAAATAACATTTCAATCTCAATTTAATCATTTCAATCTCGATTAAATCACCCATTTCAATCTCAATTTAATCATTTCAATCTCGATTTAATCATTTTAATCTCGATTTAATCATTTCAATCTCGATTTTACCATTTTAATCTCAAATTAATCATTTTAATCTCGAATTAATCATTTCAATCTCGATTTAATCATTTCCACCTCGGTTAAAATAACATTTCAATCTCAATTTAATCATTTCAATCTCGGTTAAAATAACATTTCAATCTCAATTTAATCATTTCAATCTCGATTTAATCACTAATTTCAAATTCGATTTAATCATTTCAATCTCAATTTTATCATTTCAATCTCAATTTAATCATTTCAATCTCAATTTAATCATTTCAATCTCAATTTAATCATTTCAATCTCAATTTAATCATTTAAATCTCGATTTAGTCACTCATTTCAATATTGATTTTATCATTTCTATCTCGATTTAATAATGTCAATCTCGATTTAACCATTTTAATCTTGATTTAATCATTTCAATCTCAATTTAATCATTTCAATTTCAATTTAATCATTTCAATCTCAATTTAATCATTTCAATCTCAATTTAATAATTTAAATATCGATTTAGTCACTCATTTCAATATTGATTTTATCATTTCTATCTCGATTTAATCATTTCAATCTCTTTTTAATCATTTCAATATTGATTTTATCATTTCTATCTCGATTTAATCATTTCAATCTCTTTTTAATCATTTCAATCTCGATTTAAACATTTCAATCTCGATGTAATTAACATTTCAATCTCGATTTAATCATTTCAATCTCCATTTAATCATTTCAATCTCAATTTAATCATTTCAATCTCAATTTAATCATTTCAATCTCGATTAAATCTTTCATTTCAAACTCAATTTAATCATTTCAATCTCGATTTAATCAATTCAATCTTGATTTTATCATTTCAATCTCGATTTAATCATTTCAATCTCGATTTAATCATTTCAATCTCGATTTAATCATTTCAATCTCGATTTAATCATTTCAATCTCGATTTAATCGTTTCAATCTGGATTTCATCATTTCAATCTCGATTTAATCATTTCAATCTTGATTTAATCATTTCAATCTCGATTCAATCATTTCAATATCGATTTAATCATTTCAACCTCGGTTAAAATAACATTTCAATCTCAATTTAATTACTTCAATCTCGATTAAATCACTCATTTCAATCTCGATTTAATCATTTCAATCTCAATTTAAACATTTCAATCTCGATTTAACCATTTCAATCACGATTTTATCATTTCAAGCTCGATTTAATCATTTCAAGCTCGATTTAATCATTTCAATCTCGATTTAACCATTTCAATCTCGATTTCATCATTTCAATCTCAATTTAATCATTTCAATCTCGATTTAATCATTTTTATCTCAATTTAATCATTGTAATCTCAATTTAATCATTTCAATCTCGATTTAATCATTTCAATCTCAATTTAATCATTTCAATCTCGATTAAATCTTTCATTTCAAACTCAATTTAATCATTTCAATCTCGATTTAATCATTTCAATCTCGATTAAATCATTTCAATCTTGATTTAATCATTTCAATCTCGATTTAATCATTTCAATCTCGATTTAATCATTTCAATCTCAATTAAATTAACTTATTAATCTCGATTAAATTAACATTTCAATCTCAATTTAATCTATTCAATCTCAATTTAATCATTTCAAAATCAATTTAATCATTTCAATCTCAATTAAATCATTTCAATCTCGATTAAATCACTCATTTCAAGATCGATTTAATCATTTCAATCTCGATTAAATCACTCATTTCAATCTTGATTTTATCATTTCAATCTCGATTTAATCATTTCAATCTCGATTTAATCATTTCAATCTCGATTTAATCATTTCAATCTCGATTTAATCATTTCAATCTCGATTTAATCATTTCAATCTCGATTTAATCGTTTCAATCTGGATTTCATCATTTCAATCTCGATTTAATCATTTCAATCTTGATTTAATCATTTCAATCTCGATTCAATCATTTCAATATCGATTTAATCATTTCAACCTCATTTAAAATAACATTTCAATCTCAATTTAATTACTTCAATCTCGATTAAATCACTCATTTCAATCTCGATTTAATCATTTCAATCTCAATTTAAACATTTCAATCTCGATTTAACCATTTCAATCACGATTTTATCATTTCAAGCTCGATTTAATCATTTCAATCTCGATTTAATCATTTCAATCTCGATTTCATCATTTCAATCTCAATTTAATCATTTCAATCTCGATTTAATCATTTTAATCTCAATTTAATCATTTTAATCTCAATTTAATCAGTTCAATCTCGATTTAATCATTTCAATCTCGATTTAATCATTTCAATCTCGATTAAATCTTTCATTTCAAACTCAATTTAATCATTTCAATCTCGATTTAATCATTTCAATCTCGATTTAATCATTTCTATCTTGATTTAATCATTTCAATCTCGATTTAATCATTTCAATCTCGATTTAATCATTTCAATCTCGATTTAATCATTTCAATCTCAATTAAATTAACTTATTAATCTCGATTAAATTAACATTTCAATCTCAATTTAATCATTTCAATCTCAATTTAATCATTTCAAAATCAATTTAATCATTTCAATCTCAATTAAATCATTTCAATCTCGATTAAATCACTCATTTCAAGATCGATTTAATCATTTCAATCTCGATTAAATCACTCATTTCAAGATCGATTTAATCATTTCAATCTCGATTTAATCATTTCAATCTCGATTTAATCATTTCAATCTCGATATAATCATTTCAATCTCGATTTAATCATTTCAATATCGATTTAATTATTTCAATCTTGATTTTATCATTTCAATCTCGGTTAAAATAACATTTCAATCTCAATTTAATCATTTCTATCTCGATTTAATTATTTCAATCTTGATTTTATCATTTCAATTTCGGTTAAAATAACATTTCAATCTCAATTTAATCATTTCTATCTCGATTCAATTATTTCAATCTTGATTTTATCATTTCAATTTCGGTTAAAATAACATTTCAATCTCAATTTAATCATTTCAATCTCGATTAAATCACCCATTTCAATCTCAATTTAATCATTTCAATCTCGATTTAATCATTTTAATCTCGATTTAATCATTTCAATCTCGATTTAATCATTTCAATCTCGATTTAATCGTTTCAATCTGGATTTCATCATTTCAATCTCGATTTAATCATTTCAATCTTGATTTAATCATTTCAATCTCGATTCAATCATTTCAATATCGATTTAATCATTTCAACCTCGGTTAAAATAACATTTCAATCTCAATTTAATTACTTCAATCTCGATTAAATCACTCATTTCAATCTCGATTTAATCATTTCAATCTCAATTTAAACATTTCAATCTCGATTTAACCATTTCAATCACGATTTTATCATTTCAAGCTCGATTTAATCATTTCAAGCTCGATTTAATCATTTCAATCTCGATTTAACCATTTCAATCTCGATTTCATCATTTCAATCTCAATTTAATCATTTCAATCTCGATTTAATCATTTTTATCTCAATTTAATCATTGTAATCTCAATTTAATCATTTCAATCTCGATTTAATCATTTCAATCTCAATTTAATCATTTCAATCTCGATTAAATCTTTCATTTCAAACTCAATTTAATCATTTCAATCTCGATTTAATCATTTCAATCTCGATTAAATCATTTCAATCTTGATTTAATCATTTCAATCTCGATTTAATCATTTCAATCTCGATTTAATCATTTCAATCTCAATTAAATTAACTTATTAATCTCGATTAAATTAACATTTCAATCTCAATTTAATCTATTCAATCTCAATTTAATCATTTCAAAATCAATTTAATCATTTCAATCTCAATTAAATCATTTCAATCTCGATTAAATCACTCATTTCAAGATCGATTTAATCATTTCAATCTCGATTAAATCACTCATTTCAATCTTGATTTTATCATTTCAATCTCGATTTAATCATTTCAATCTCGATTTAATCATTTCAATCTCGATTTAATCATTTCAATCTCGATTTAATCATTTCAATCTCGATTTAATCATTTCAATCTCGATTTAATCGTTTCAATCTGGATTTCATCATTTCAATCTCGATTTAATCATTTCAATCTTGATTTAATCATTTCAATCTCGATTCAATCATTTCAATATCGATTTAATCATTTCAACCTCATTTAAAATAACATTTCAATCTCAATTTAATTACTTCAATCTCGATTAAATCACTCATTTCAATCTCGATTTAATCATTTCAATCTCAATTTAAACATTTCAATCTCGATTTAACCATTTCAATCACGATTTTATCATTTCAAGCTCGATTTAATCATTTCAAGCTCGATTTAATCATTTCAATCTCGATTTAATCATTTCAATCTCGATTTCATCATTTCAATCTCAATTTAATCATTTCAATCTCGATTTAATCATTTTAATCTCAATTTAATCATTTTAATCTCAATTTAATCAGTTCAATCTCGATTTAATCATTTCAATCTCGATTTAATCATTTCAATCTCGATTTAATCATTTCAATCTCGATTAAATCTTTCATTTCAAACTCAATTTAATCATTTCAATCTCGATTTAATCATTTCAATCTCGATTTAATCATTTCAATCTTGATTTAATCATTTCAATCTCGATTTAATCATTTCAATCTCGATTTAATCATTTCAATCTCGATTTAATCATTTCAATCTCAATTAAATTAACTTATTAATCTCGATTAAATTAACATTTCAATCTCAATTTAATCATTTCAATCTCAATTTAATCATTTCAAAATCAATTTAATCATTTCAATCTCAATTAAATCATTTCAATCTCGATTAAATCACTCATTTCAAGATCGATTTAATCATTTCAATCTCGATTAAATCACTCATTTCAAGATCGATTTAATCATTTCAATCTCGATTTAATCATTTCAATCTCGATTTAATCATTTCAATCTCGATATAATCATTTCAATCTCGATTTAATCATTTCAATATCGATTTAATTATTTCAATCTTGATTTTATCATTTCAATCTCGGTTAAAATAACATTTCAATCTCAATTTAATCATTTCTATCTCGATTTCATTATTTCAATCTTGATTTTATCATTTCAATTTCGGTTAATATAACATTTCAATCTCAATTTCATCATTTTTATCTCGATTCAATTATTTCAATCTTGATTTTATCATTTCAATTTCGGTTAAAATAACATTTCAATCTCAATTTAATCATTTCAATCTCGATTAAATCACCCATTTCAATCTCAATTTAATCATTTCAATCTCGATTTAATCATTTTAATCTCGATTTAATCATTTCAATCTCGATTTTACCATTTTAATCTCAAATTAATCATTTTAATCTCGAATTAATCATTTCAATCTCGATTTAATCATTTCCACCTCGGTTAAAATAACATTTCAATCTCAATTTAATCATTTCAATCTCGGTTAAAATAACATTTCAATCTCAATTTAATCATTTCAATCTCGATTTAATCACTAATTTCAAATTCGATTTAATCATTTCAATCTCAATTTTATCATTTCAATCTCAATTTAATCATTTCAATCTCAATTTAATCATTTAAATCTCGATTTAGTCACTCATTTCAATATTGATTTTATCATTTCTATCTCGATTTAATAATGTCAATCTCGATTTAACCATTTTAATCTTGATTTAATCATTTCAATCTCAATTTAATCATTTCAATTTCAATTTAATCATTTCAATCTCAATTTAATCATTTCAATCTCAATTTAATAATTTAAATATCGATTTAGTCACTCATTTCAATATTGATTTTATCATTTCTATCTCGATTTAATCATTTCAATCTCTTTTTAATCATTTCAATCTCGATTTAAACATTTCAATCTCGAAGTAATTAACATTTCAATCTCGATTTAATCATTTCAATCTCCATTTAATCATTTCAATCTCAATTTAATCATTTCAATCTCAATTTAATCATTTCAATCTCAATTTAATCATTTCAATCTCGATTAAATCTTTCATTTCAAACTCAATTTAATCATTTCAATCTCGATTTAATCAATTCAATCTTGATTTTATCATTTCAATCTCGATTTAATCATTTCAATCTCGATTTAATCATTTCAATCTCGATTTAATCATTTCAATCTCGATTTAATCATTTCAATCTCGATTTAATCGTTTCAATCTGGATTTCATCATTTCAATCTCGATTTAATCATTTCAATCTTGATTTAATCATTTCAATCTCGATTCAATCATTTCAATATCGATTTAATCATTTCAACCTCGGTTAAAATAACATTTCAATCTCAATTTAATTACTTCAATCTTGATTAAATCACTCATTTTAATCTCGATTTAATCATTTCAATCTCAATTTAAACATTTCAATCTCGATTTAACCATTTCAATCACGATTTTATCATTTCAAGCTCGATTTAATCATTTCAAGCTCGATTTAATCATTTCAATCTCGATTTAACCATTTCAATCTCGATTTCATCATTTCAATCTCAATTTAATCATTTCAATCTCGATTTAATCATTTTAATCTCAATTTAATCATTGTAATCTCAATTTAATCATTTCAATCTCGATTTAATCATTTCAATCTCAATTTAATCATTTCAATCTCGATTAAATCTTTCATTTCAAACTCAATTTAATCATTTCAATCTCGATTTAATCATTTCAATCTCGATTAAATCATTTCAATCTTGATTTAATCATTTCAATCTCGATTTAATCATTTCAATCTCGATTTAATCATTTCAATCTCGATTTAATCATTTCAATCTCAATTAAATTAACTTATTAATCTCGATTAAATTAACATTTCAATCTCAATTAAATCATTTCAATCTCGATTAAATCACTCATTTCAAGATCGATTTAATCATTTCAATCTCGATTAAATCACTCATTTCAAGATCGATTTAATCATTTCAATCTCGATTTAATCATTTCAATCTCGATTTAATCATTTCAATCTCGATATAATCATTTCAATTTCGATTTAATCATTTCAATATCGATTTAATTATTTCAATCTTGATTTTATCATTTCAATCTCGGTTAAAATAACATTTCAATCTCAATTTAATCATTTCTATCTCGATTTAGTTATTTCAATCTTGATTTTATCATTTCAATTTCGGTTAAAATAACATTTCAATCTCAATTTAATCATTTCTATCTCGATTTAATTATTTCAATCTTGATTTTATCATTTCAATTTCGGTTAAAATAACATTTCAATCTCAATTTAATCATTTCAATCTCGATTAAATCACCCATTTCAATCTCAATTTAATCATTTCAATCTCGATTTAATCATTTTAATCTCGATTTAATCATTTCAATCTCGATTTTACCATTTTAATCTCAAATTAATCATTTTAATCTCGAATTAATCATTTCAATCTCGATTTAATCATTTCCACCTCGGTTAAAATAACATTTCAATCTCAATTTAATCATTTTAATCTCGATTTTACCATTTTAATCTCAAATTAATCATTTCAATCTCGAATTAATCATTTCAATCTCGATTTAATCATTTCAATATCGATTTAATAATTTCAACCTCGGTTAAAATAACATTTCAATCTCAATTTTATCATTTCAATCTAGATTTAATCATTTCAATCTTGATTTAACATTTCAATCTCGATTTAATCATTTCAATCTCGATTTAATCATTTCAATCTCGATTTAATCAGTTCAATCTCTATTTAATCATTTCAATCTCGATTTAATCATTTCAATCTCGATTTAATCATTTCAATCTCGATTTAATCATTTCAATCTCGATTTAATCATTTCAATCTCGATTTAATCATTTCAATCTCGATTTAATCATTTCAATCTCGATTTAATCATTTCAATCTCGATTTAATCATTTCAATCTCAATTAAATTAACATTTCAATCTTGATTTAATCATTTCAATCTCCATTTAATCATTTCAATCTCAATTTAATCATTTCAACCTCGATTAAATCACTCGTTTTAATCTTGATTTAATGATTTCAATCTCGATTTAATCATTTCAATCTCGATTAAATCAACATTTCAATCTCGATTAAATTATCATTTCAATCTCGATTAAATTAACATTTCAATCTCGATTAAATTAACATTTCAATCTCAATTTAATCACTTCAATCTCGATTTAATCATTTCAATCTCGATTTAACCATTTTAATCTCGATATAATCATTTCAATCTCGAATTAATCATTTCAATCTCGATTTAATCATTTCAATATCGATTTAATCATTTCAATCTCGGTTAAAATAACATTTCAATCTCAATTTAATCATTTCAATCTCGGTTAAAATAACATTTCAATCTCAATTTAATCATTTCAATCTCGATTTAATCACTAATTTCAAATTCGATTTAATCATTTCAATCTCAATTTTATCATTTCAATCTCAATTTAATCATTTCAATCTCAATTTAATCATTTCAATCTCAATTTAATCATTTCAATCTCAATTTAATCATTTAAATCTCGATTTAGTCACTCATTTCAATATTGATTTTATCATTTCTATCTCGATTTAATAATATCAATCTCGATTTAACCATTTTAATCTTGATTTAATCATTTCAATCTCAATTTAATCATTTCAATTTCAATTTAATCATTTCAATCTCAATTTAATCATTTCAATCTCAATTTAATAATTTAAATATCGATTTAGTCACTCATTTCAATATTGATTTTATCATTTCTATCTCGATTTAATCATTTCAATCTCTTTTTAATCATTTCAATCTCGATTTAAACATTTCAATCTCGATGTAATTAACATTTCAATCTCGATTTAATCATTTCAATCTCCATTTAATCATTTCAATCTCGATTTAATCATTTCAATCTTGATTTTATCATTTCAATCTCGATTTAATCATTTCAATCTCGATTTAATCATTTCAATCTCGATTTAATCATTTCAATCTCGATTTAATCATTTCAATCCCGATTTAATCGTTTCAATCTGGATTTCATCATTTCAATCTCGATTTAATCATTTCGATCTTGATTTAATCATTTCAATCTCGATTCAATCATTTCAATATCGATTTAATCATTTCAACCTCGGTTAAAATAACATTTCAATCTCAATTTAATTACTTCAATCTCGATTAAATCACTCATTTCAATCTCGATTTAATCATTTCAATCTCAATTTAAACATTTCAATCTCGATTTAACCATTTCAATCACGATTTTATCATTTCAAGCGGATTTAATCATTTCAAGCTCGATTTAATCATTTCAATCTCGATTTAATCATTTCAATCTCGATTTCATCATTTCAATCTCAATTTAATCATTTCAATCTCGATTTAATCATTTTAATCTCAATTTAATCATTTTAATCTCAATTTAATCATTTCAATCTCGATTTAATCATTTCAATCTCAATTTAATCATTTCAATCTCGATTAAATCTTTCATTTCAAACTCAATTTAATCATTTCAATCTCGATTTAATCATTTCAATCTTGATTTTGTCATTTCAATCTCGATTTAATCATTTCAATCTCGATTTAATCATTTCAATCTCGATTTAATCATTTCAATCTCGATTTAATCATTTCAATCTCGATTTAATCATTTCAATCTGGATTTCATCATTTCAATCTCGATTTAATCATTTCAATATCGATTTAATTATTTCAACCTTAGTTAAAATAACATTTCAATCTCAATTTAATCATTTCAATTTAGATTTATTCATTTCAATCTTGTGTTAATCAATTCAATCTCGATTAAATCATTTCAATCTCGATTAAATCATTTCAATCTCGATTTAATCATTTCAATCTCGATTTAATCAGTTCAATCTCGATTTAATCATTTCAATCTCGATTTAATCATTTCAATCTCGATTTAATCATTTCAATCTCGATTTAATCATTTCAATCTCGATTTAATCATTTCAATCTCGATTTAATCATTTCAATCTCGATTTAATCATTTCAATCTCAATTAAATTAACATTTCAATCTCGATTTAATCATTTCCATCTCCATTTAATCATTTCAATCTCAATTTAATCATTTCAACCTCAATTAAATCACTCGTTTTAATCTTGGTTTAATGATTTCAATCTCGATTTAATCATTTCAATCCATATTAAATTAACATTTCAATCTCGATTAAATTAACATTTCAATCTCGATTAAATTAACATTTCAATCTCGATTAAATTAACATTTCAATCTCGATTAAATTAACATTTCAATCTCAATTTAATCACTTCAATCTCAATTAAATCACTCATTTCAATCTCAATTTAATCATTTCAATCTCGATTTAATCATTTCAATCTCGATTTAACCATTTTAATCTCGAATTAATCATTTCATTCTCGAATTAATCATTTCAATCTCGATTTAATCATTTCAATATCAATTTAATCATTTCAATCTCGGTTAAAATAACATTTCAATCTCAATTTAATCATTTCAATCTCGATTTAATCACTAATTTCAAATTCGATTTAATCATTTCAATCTCAATTTTATCATTTCAATCTCAATTTAATCATTTCAATCTCAATTTAATCATTTCAATCTCAATTTAATCATTTCAATCTCAATTTAATCATTTAAATTTCGATTTAGTCACTCATTTCAATATTGATTTTATCATTTCTATCTCGATTTAATAATGTCAATCTCGATTTAACCATTTTAATCTTGATTTAATCATTTCAATCTCAATTAAATCATTTCAATTTCAATTTAATCAATTCAATCTCAATTTAATCATTTCAATCTCAATTTAATCATTTCAATCTCGATTAAATCTTTCATTTCAAACTCAATTTAATCATTTCAATCTCGATTTAATCATTTCAATCTTGATTTTATCATTTCAATCTCGATTTAATCATTTCAATCTCGATTTAATCATTTCAATCTCGATTTAATCATTTCAATCTCGATTTAATCATTTCAATCTCGATTTAATCATTTCAATCTCGATTTAATCGTTTCAATCTGGATTTCATCATTTCAATCTCGATTTAATCATTTCAATCTTGATTTAATCATTTCAATCTCGATTCAATCATTTCAATATCGATTTAATCATTTCAACCTCGGTTAAAATAACATTTCAATCTCAATTTAATTACTTCAATCTCAATTTAAACATGTCAATCTCGATTTAACCATTTCAATCACGATTTTATCATTTCAAGCTCGATTTAATCATTTCAAGCTCGATTTAATCATTTCAATCTCGATTTAATCATTTCAATCTCGATTTCATCATTTCAATTTCAATTTAATCATTTCAATCTCGATTTAATCATTTCAATCTCAATTTAATCATTTCAATCTCGATTTAATCATTTCAATCTCAATTTAATCATTTCAATCTCGATTTAATCATTTCAATCTCAATTTAATCATTTCAATCTCGATTAAATCTTTCATTTCAAACTCAATTAATCATTTCAATCTCGATTTAATCATTTCAATCTTGATTTAATCAATTCAATCTCGATTAAATCATTTCAATCTCGATTAAATCATTTCAATCTCGATTTAATTATTTCAATCTCGATTTAATCATTTCAATCTCGATTTAATCATTTCAATCTGGATTTCATCATTTCAATCTCGATTTAATCATTTCAATATTGATTTAATCATTTCAACCTCGGTTAAAATAACATTTCAATCTCAATTTAATCATTTCAATCTAGATTTATTCATTTCAATCTTGATTTAATCAATTCAATCTCGATTAAATCATTTCAATCTCGATTTTATCATTTCAATCTCGATTTAATCAGTTCAATCTCGATTTAATTATTTCAATCTCGATTTAATCATTTCAATCTCGATTAAATCTTTCATTTCAAACTCAATTAATCATTTCAATCTCGATTTAATCATTTCAATCTTGATTTAATCAATTCAATCTCGATTAAATCATTTCAATCTCGATTAAATCATTTCAATCTCAATTTAATCATTTCAATCTCGATTAAATCTTTCATTTCAAACTCAATTAATCATTTCAATCTCGATTTAATCATTTCAATCTTGATTTAATCAATTCAATCTCGATTAAATCATTTCAATCTCGATTAAATCATTTCAATCTCGATTTAATTATTTCAATCTCGATTTAATCATTTCAATCTCGATTTAATCATTTCAATCTGGATTTCATCATTTCAATCTCAATTAAATTAGCATTTCAATCTCGATTTAATCATTTCCATCTCCATTTAATCATTTCAATCTCAATTTAATCATTTCAACCTCAATTAAATCACTCGTTTTAATCTTGGTTTAATGATTTCAATCTCGATTTAATCATTTCAATCTCGATTAAATTAACATTTCAATCTCGATTAAATTAACATTTCAATCTCGATTAAATTAACATTTCAATCTCGATTAAATTAACATTTCAATCTCGATTAAATTAACATTTCAATCTCAATTTAATCACTTCAATCTGAATTAAATCACTCATTTCAATCTCAATTTAATCATTTCAATCTCGATTTAATCATTTCAATCTCGATTTAACCATTTTAATCTCGAATTAATCATTTCATTCTCGAATTAATCATTTCAATCTCGATTTAATCATTTCAATATCAATTTAATCATTTCAATCTCGGTTAAAATAACATTTCAATCTCAATTTAATCATTTCAATCTCGATTTAATCACTAATTTCAAATTCGATTTAATCATTTCAATCTCAATTTTATCATTTCAATCTCAATTTAATCATTTCAATCTCAATTTAATCATTTCAATCTCAATTTAATCATTTCAATCTCAATTTAATCATTTAAATTTCGATTTAGTCACTCATTTCAATATTGATTTTATCATTTCTATCTCGATTTAATAATGTCAATCTCGATTTAACCATTTTAATCTTGATTTAATCATTTCAATCTCAATTAAATCATTTCAATTTCAATTTAATCAATTCAATCTCAATTTAATCATTTCAATCTCAATTTAATCATTTCAATCTCAATTTAATCATTTCAATCTCAATTTAATCATTTAAATTTCGATTTAGTCACTCATTTCAATATTGATTTTATCATTTCTATCTCGATTTAATAATGTCAATCTCGATTTAACCATTTTAATCTTGATTTAATCATTTCAATCTCAATTAAATCATTTCAATTTCAATTTAATCAATTCAATCTCAATTTAATCATTTCAATCTCAATTTAATCATTTCAATCTCGATTAAATCTTTCATTTCAAACTCAATTTAATCATTTCAATCTCGATTTAATCATTTCAATCTTGATTTTATCATTTCAATCTCGATTTAATCATTTCAATCTCGATTTAATCATTTCAATCTCGATTTAATCATTTCAATCTCGATTTAATCATTTCAATCTCGATTTAATCATTTCAATCTCGATTTAATCGTTTCAATCTGGATTCAATCATTTCAATATCGATTTAATCATTTCAACCTCGGTTAAAATAACATTTCAATCTCAATTTAATTACTTCAATCTCAATTTAAACATGTCAATCTCGATTTAACCATTTCAATCACGATTTTATCATTTCAAGCTCGATTTAATCATTTCAAGCTCGATTTAATCATTTCAATCTCGATTTAATCATTTCAATCTCGATTTCATCATTTCAATTTCAATTTAATCATTTCAATCTCGATTTAATCATTTCAATCTCAATTTAATCATTTCAATCTCGATTTAATCATTTCAATCTCAATTTAATCATTTCAATCTCGATTTAATCATTTCAATCTCAATTTAATCATTTCAATCTCAATTAAATCTTTCATTTCAAACTCAATTAATCATTTCAATCTCGATTTAATCATTTCAATCTTGATTTAATCAATTCAATCTCGATTAAATCATTTCAATCTCGATTAAATCATTTCAATCTCGATTTAATTATTTCAATCTCGATTTAATCATTTCAATCTCGATTTAATCATTTCAATCTGGATTTCATCATTTCAATCTCGATTTAATCATTTCAATATTGATTTAATCATTTCAACCTCGGTTAAAATAACATTTCAATCTCAATTTAATCATTTCAATCTAGATTTATTCATTTCAATCTTGATTTAATCAATTCAATCTCGATTAAATCATTTCAATCTCGATTTTATCATTTCAATCTCGATTTAATCAGTTCAATCTCGATTTAATTATTTCAATCTCGATTTAATCATTTCAATCTCGATTTAATCATTTCAATCTCGATTTAATCATTTCAATCTCGATTTAATCATTTCAATCTCGATTTAATCATTTCAATCTCGATTTTATCATTTCAAGCTCGATTTAATCATTTCAAGCTCGATTTAATCATTTCAATCTCGATTTAATCATTTCAATCTCGATTTCATCATTTCAATTTCAATTTAATCATTTCAATCTCGATTTAATCATTTCAATCTCAATTTAATCATTTCAATCTCGATTTAATCATTTCAATCTCAATTTAATCATTTCAATCTCGATTAAATCTTTCATTTCAAACTCAATTAATCATTTCAATCTCGATTTAATCATTTCAATCTCGATTAAATCATTTCAATCTCGATTTAATTATTTCAATATCGATTTAATCATTTCAATCTCGATTTAATCATTTCAATCTGGATTTCATCATTTCAATCTCGATTTAATCATTTCAATATCGATTTAATCATTTCAACCTCATTTAAAATAACATTTCAATCTCAATTTAATTACTTCAATCTCGATTAAATCACTCATTTCAATCTCGATTTAATCATTTCAATCTCAATTTAAACATTTCAATCTCGATTTAACCATTTCAATCACGATTTTATCATTTCAAGCTCGATTTAATCATTTCAAGCTCGATTTAATCATTTCAATCTCGATTTAATCATTTCAATCTCGATTTCATCATTTCAATCTCAATTTAATCATTTCAATCTCGATTTAATCATTTTAATCTCAATTTAATCATTTTAATCTCAATTTAATCATTTCAATCTCGATTTAATCATTTCAATCTCGATTTAATCATTTCAATCTCGATTAAATCTTTCATTTCAAACTCAATTTAATCATTTCAATCTCGATTTAATCATTTCAATCTCGATTTAATCATTTCAATCTTGATTTAATCATTTCAATCTCGATTTAATCATTTCAATCTCGATTTAATCATTTCAATCTCAATTAAATTAACTTATTAATCTCGATTAAATTAACATTTCAATCTCAATTTAATCATTTCAATCTCAATTTAATCATTTCAAAATCAATTTAATCATTTCAATCTCAATTAAATCATTTCAATCTCGATTAAATCACTCATTTCAAGATCGATTTAATCATTTCAATCTCGATTAAATCACTCATTTCAAGATCGATTTAATCATTTCAATCTCGATTTAATCATTTCAATCTCGATTTAATCATTTCAATCTCGATATAATCATTTCAATCTCGATTTAATCATTTCAATATCGATTTAATTATTTCAATCTTGATTTTATCATTTCAATCTCGGTTAAAATAACATTTCAATCTCAATTTAATCATTTCTATCTCGATTTAATTATTTCAATCTTGATTTTATCATTTCAATTTCGGTTAAAATAACATTTCAATCTCAATTTAATCATTTCTATCTCGATTCAATTATTTCAATCTTGATTTTATCATTTCAATTTCGGTTAAAATAACATTTCAATCTCAATTTAATCATTTCAATCTCGATTAAATCACCCATTTCAATCTCAATTTAATCATTTCAATCTCGATTTAATCATTTTAATCTCGATTTAATCATTTCAATCTCGATTTTACCATTTTAATCTCAAATTAATCATTTTAATCTCGAATTAATCATTTCAATCTCGATTTAATCATTTCCACCTCGGTTAAAATAACATTTCAATCTCAATTTAATCATTTCAATCTCGGTTAAAATAACATTTCAATCTCAATTTAATCATTTCAATCTCGATTTAATCACTAATTTCAAATTCGATTTAATCATTTCAATCTCAATTTTATCATTTCAATCTCAATTTAATCATTTCAATCTCAATTTAATCATTTCAATCTCAATTTAATCATTTCAATCTCAATTTAATCATTTAAATCTCGATTTAGTCACTCATTTCAATATTGATTTTATCATTTCTATCTCGATTTAATAATGTCAATCTCGATTTAACCATTTTAATCTTGATTTAATCATTTCAATCTCAATTTAATCATTTCAATTTCAATTTAATCATTTCAATCTCACTTTAATCATTTCAATCTCAATTTAATAATTTAAATATCGATTTAGTCACTCATTTCAATATTGATTTTATCATTTCTATCTCGATTTAATCATTTCAATCTCTTTTTAATCATTTCAATCTCGATTTAAACATTTCAATCTCGATGTAATTAACATTTCAATCTCGATTTAATCATTTCAATCTCCATTTAATCATTTCAATCTCAATTTAATCATTTCAATCTCAATTTAATCATTTCAATCTCGATTAAATCTTTCATTTCAAACTCAATTTAATCATTTCAATCTCGATTTAATCAATTCAATCTTGATTTTATCATTTCAATCTCGATTTAATCATTTCAATCTCGATTTAATCATTTCAATCTCGATTTAATCATTTCAATCTCGATTTAATCATTTCAATCTCGATTTAATCGTTTCAATCTGGATTTCATCATTTCAATCTCGATTTAATCATTTCAATCTTGATTTAATCATTTCAATCTCGATTCAATCATTTCAATATCGATTTAATCATTTCAACCTCGGTTAAAATAACATTTCAATCTCAATTTAATTACTTCAATCTTGATTAAATCACTCATTTTAATCTCGATTTAATCATTTCAATCTCAATTTAAACATTTCAATCTCGATTTAACCATTTCAATCACGATTTTATCATTTCAATCTCGATTTAACCATTTCAATCACGATTTTATCATTTCAAGCTCGATTTAATCATTTCAAGCTCGATTTAATCATTTCAATCTCGATTTAACCATTTCAATCTCGATTTCATCATTTCAATCTCAATTTAATCATTTCAATCTCGATTTAATCATTTTAATCTCAATTTAATCATTGTAATCTCAATTTAATCATTTCAATCTCGATTTAATCATTTCAATCTCAATTTAATCATTTCAATCTCGATTAAATCTTTCATTTCAAACTCAATTTAATCATTTCAATCTCGATTTAATCATTTCAATCTCGATTAAATCATTTCAATCTTGATTTAATCATTTCAATCTCGATTTAATCATTTCAATCTCGATTTAATCATTTCAATCTCAATTAAATTAACTTATTAATCTCGATTAAATTAACATTTCAATCTCAATTTAATCATTTCAATCTCAATTTAATCATTTCAAAATCAATTTAATCATTTCAATCTCAATTAAATCATTTCAATCTCGATTAAATCACTCATTTCAAAATCGATTTAATCATTTCAATCTCGATTAAATCACTCATTTCAAGATCGATTTAATCATTTCAATCTCGATTTAATCATTTCAATCTCGATTTAATCATTTCAATCTCGATATAATCATTTCAATCTCGATTTAATCATTTCAATATCGATTTAATTATTTCAATCTTGATTTTATCATTTCAATCTCGGTTAAAATAACATTTCAATCTCAATTTAATCATTTCTATCTCGATTTAGTTATTTCAATCTTGATTTTATCATTTCAATTTCGGTTAAAATAACATTTCAATCTCAATTTAATCATTTCTTTCTCGATTTAATTATTTCAATCTTGATTTTATCATTTCAATTTCGGTTAAAATAACATTTCAATCTCAATTTAATCATTTCAATCTCGATTAAATCACCCATTTCAATCTCAATTTAATCATTTCAATCTCGATTTAATCATTTTAATCTCGATTTAATCATTTCAATCTCGATTTTACCATTTTAATCTCAAATTAATCATTTTAATCTCGAATTAATCATTTCAATCTCGATTTAATCATTTCCACCTCGGTTAAAATAACATTTCAATCTCAATTTAATCATTTTAGTCTCGATTTTACCATTTTAATCTCAAATTAATCATTTCAATCTCGAATTAATCATTTCAATCTCGATTTAATCATTTCAATATCGATTTAATAATTTCAACCTCGGTTAAAATAACATTTCAATCTCAATTTTATCATTTCAATCTAGATTTAATCATTTCAATCTTGATTTAACATTTCAATCTCGATTTAATCATTTCAATCTCGATTTAATCATTTCAATCTCGATTTAATCAGTTCAATCTCTATTTAATCATTTCAATCTCGATTTAATCATTTCAATCTCGATTTAATCATTTCAATCTCGATTTAATCATTTCAATCTCGATTTAATCATTTCAATCTCGATTTAATCATTTCAATCTCGATTTAATCATTTCAATCTCGATTTAATCATTTCAATCTCGATTTAATCATTTCAATCTCGATTTAATCATTTCAATCTCAATTAAATTAACATTTCAATCTTGATTTAATCATTTCAATCTCCATTTAATCATTTCAATCTCAATTTAATCATTTCAACCTCGATTAAATCACTCGTTTTAATCTTGATTTAATGATTTCAATCTCGATTTAATCATTTCAATCTCGATTAAATCAACATTTCAATCTCGATTAAATTATCATTTCAATCTCGATTAAATTAACATTTCAATCTCGATTAAATTAACATTTCAATCTCAATTTAATCACTTCAATCTCGATTTAATCATTTCAATCTCGATTTAACCATTTTAATCTCGATATAATCATTTCAATCTCGAATTAATCATTTCAATCTCGATTTAATCATTTCAATATCGATTTAATCATTTCAATCTCGGTTAAAATAACATTTCAATCTCAATTTAATCATTTCAATCTCGGTTAAAATAACATTTCAATCTCAATTTAATCATTTCAATCTCGATTTAATCACTAATTTCAAATTCGATTTAATCATTTCAATCTCAATTTTATCATTTCAATCTCAATTTAATCATTTCAATCTCAATTTAATCATTTCAATCTCAATTTAATCATTTCAATCTCAATTTAATCATTTCAATCTCAATTTAATCATTTAAATCTCGATTTAGTCACTCATTTCAATATTGATTTTATCATTTCTATCTCGATTTAATAATGTCAATCTCGATTTAACCATTTTAATCTTGATTTAATCATTTCAATCTCAATTTAATCATTTCAATTTCAATTTAATCATTTCAATCTCAATTTAATCATTTCAATCTCAATTTAATAATTTAAATATCGATTTAGTCACTCATTTCAATATTGATTTTATCATTTCTATCTCGATTTAATCATTTCAATCTCTTTTTAATCATTTCAATCTCGATTTAAACATTTCAATCTCGATGTAATTAACATTTCAATCTCGATTTAATCATTTCAATCTCCATTTAATCATTTCAATCTCGATTTAATCATTTCAATCTTGATTTTATCATTTCAATCTCGACTTAATCATTTCAATCTCGATTTAATCATTTCAATCTCGATTTAATCATTTCAATCTCGATTTAATCATTTCAATCCCGATTTAATCGTTTCAATCTGGATTTCATCATTTCAATCTCGATTTAATCATTTCAATCTTGATTTAATCATTTCAATCTCGATTCAATCATTTCAATATCGATTTAATCATTTCAACCTCGGTTAAAATAACATTTCAATCTCAATTTAATTACTTCAATCTCGATTAAATCACTCATTTCAATCTCGATTTAATCATTTCAATCTCAATTTAAACATTTCAATCTCGATTTAACCATTTCAATCACGATTTTATCATTTCAAGCTCGATTTAATCAATTCAAGCTCGATTTAATCATTTCAATCTCGATTTAATCATTTCAATCATGATTTCATCATTTCAATCTCAATTTAATCATTTCAATCTCGATTTAATCATTTTAATCTCAATTTAATCATTTTAATCTCAATTTAATCATTTCAATCTCGACTTAATCATTTCAATCTCAATTTAATCATTTCAATCTCGATTAAATCTTTCATTTCAAACTCAATTTAATCATTTCAATCTCGATTTAATCATTTCAATCTTGATTTTGTCATTTCAATCTCGATTTAATCATTTCAATCTCGATTTAATCATTTCAATCTCGATTTAATCATTTCAATCTCGATTTAATCATTTCAATCTCGATTTAATCATTTCAATCTCGATTTAATCATTTCAATCTGGATTTCATCATTTCAATCTCGATTTAATCATTTCAATATCGATTTAATTATTTCAACCTTAGTTAAAATAACATTTCAATCTCAATTTAATCATTTCAATTTAGATTTATTCATTTCAATCTTGTGTTAATCAATTCAATCTCGATTAAATCATTTCAATCTCGATTAAATCATTTCAATCTCGATTTAATCATTTCAATCTCAATTTAATCAGTTCAATCTCGATTTAATCATTTCAATCTCGATTTAATCATTTCAATCTCGATTTAATCATTTCAATCTCGATTTAATCATTTCAATCTCGATTTAATCATTTCAATCTCGATTTAATCATTTCAATCTCGATTTAATCATTTCAATCTCGATTTAATCATTTCAATCTCAATTAAATTAACATTTCAATCTCGATTTAATCATTTCCATCTCCATTTAATCATTTCAATCTCAATTTAATCATTTCAATCTCGATTAAATCTTTCATTTCAAACTCAATTTAATCATTTCAATCTCGATTTAATCAATTCAATCTTGATTTTATCATTTCAATCTCGATTTAATCATTTCAATCTCGATTTAATCATTTCAATCTCGATTTAATCATTTCAATCTCGATTTAATCATTTCAATCTCGATTTAATCGTTTCAATCTGGATTTCATCATTTCAATCTCGATTTAATCATTTCAATCTTGATTTAATCATTTCAATCTCGATTCAATCATTTCAATATCGATTTAATCATTTCAACCTCGGTTAAAATAACATTTCAATCTCAATTTAATTACTTCAATCTTGATTAAATCACTCATTTTAATCTCGATTTAATCATTTCAATCTCAATTTAAACATTTCAATCTCGATTTAACCATTTCAATCACGATTTTATCATTTCAATCTCGATTTAACCATTTCAATCACGATTTTATCATTTCAAGCTCGATTTAATCATTTCAAGCTCGATTTAATCATTTCAATCTCGATTTAACCATTTCAATCTCGATTTCATCATTTCAATCTCAATTTAATCATTTCAATCTCGATTTAATCATTTTAATCTCAATTTAATCATTGTAATCTCAATTTAATCATTTCAATCTCGATTTAATCATTTCAATCTCAATTTAATCATTTCAATCTCGATTAAATCTTTCATTTCAAACTCAATTTAATCATTTCAATCTCGATTTAATCATTTCAATCTCGATTAAATCATTTCAATCTTGATTTAATCATTTCAATCTCGATTTAATCATTTCAATCTCGATTTAATCATTTCAATCTCAATTAAATTAACTTATTAATCTCGATTAAATTAACATTTCAATCTCAATTTAATCATTTCAATCTCAATTTAATCATTTCAAAATCAATTTAATCATTTCAATCTCAATTAAATCATTTCAATCTCGATTAAATCACTCATTTCAAAATCGATTTAATCATTTCAATCTCGATTAAATCACTTATTTCAAGATCGATTTAATCATTTCAATCTCGATTTAATCATTTCAATCTCGATTTAATCATTTCAATCTCGATATAATCATTTCAATCTCGATTTAATCATTTCATTATCGATTTAATTATTTCAATCTTGATTTTATCATTTCAATCTCGGTTAAAATAACATTTCAATCTCAATTTAATCATTTCTATCTCGATTTAGTTATTTCAATCTTGATTTTATCATTTCAATTTCGGTTAAAATAACATTTCAATCTCAATTTAATCATTTCTTTCTCGATTTAATTATTTCAATCTTGATTTTATCATTTCAATTTCGGTTAAAATAACATTTCAATCTCAATTTAATCATTTCAATCTCGATTAAATCACCCATTTCAATCTCAATTTAATCATTTCAATCTCGATTTAATCATTTTAATCTCGATTTAATCATTTCAATCTCGATTTTACCATTTTAATCTCAAATTAATCATTTTAATCTCGAATTAATCATTTCAATCTCGATTTAATCATTTCCACCTCGGTTAAAATAACATTTCAATCTCAATTTAATCATTTTAATCTCGATTTTACCATTTTAATCTCAAATTAATCATTTCAATCTCGAATTAATCATTTCAATCTCGATTTAATCATTTCAATATCGATTTAATAATTTCAACCTCGGTTAAAATAACATTTCAATCTCAATTTTATCATTTCAATCTAGATTTAATCATTTCAATCTTGATTTAACATTTCAATCTCGATTTAATCATTTCAATCTCGATTTAATCATTTCAATCTCGATTTAATCAGTTCAATCTCTATTTAATCATTTCAATCTCGATTTAATCATTTCAATCTCGATTTAATCATTTCAATCTCGATTTAATCATTTCAATCTCGATTTAATCATTTCAATCTCGATTTAATCATTTCAATCTCGATTTAATCATTTCAATCTCGATTTAATCATTTCAATCTCGATTTAATCATTTCAATCTCGATTTAATCATTTCAATCTCAATTAAATTAACATTTCAATCTTGATTTAATCATTTCAATCTCCATTTAATCATTTCAATCTCAATTTAATCATTTCAACCTCGATTAAATCACTCGTTTTAATCTTGATTTAATGATTTCAATCTCGATTTAATCATTTCAATCTCGATTAAATCAACATTTCAATCTCGATTAAATTATCATTTCAATCTCGATTAAATTAACATTTCAATCTCGATTAAATTAACATTTCAATCTCAATTTAATCACTTCAATCTCGATTTAATCATTTCAATCTCGATTTAACCATTTTAATCTCGATATAATCATTTCAATCTCGAATTAATCATTTCAATCTCGATTTAATCATTTCAATATCGATTTAATCATTTCAATATCGATTTAATCATTTCAATCTCGGTTAAAATAACATTTCAATCTCAATTTAATCATTTCAATCTCGGTTAAAATAACATTTCAATCTCAATTTAATCATTTCAATCTCGATTTAATCACTAATTTCAAATTCGATTTAATCATTTCAATCTCAATTTTATCATTTCAATCTCAATTTAATCATTTCAATCTCAATTTAATCATTTCAATCTCGATTTAATCATTTCAATCTCAATTTAATCATTTCAATCTCAATTTAATCATTTAAATCTCGATTTAGTCACTCATTTCAATATTGATTTTATCATTTCTATCTCGATTTAATAATGTCAATCTCGATTTAACCATTTTAATCTTGATTTAATCATTTCAATCTCAATTTAATCATTTCAATTTCAATTTAATCATTTCAATCTCAATTTAATCATTTCAATCTCAATTTAATAATTTAAATATCGATTTAGTCACTCATTTCAATATTGATTTTATCATTTCTATCTCGATTTAATCATTTCAATCTCTTTTTAATCATTTCAATCTCTTTTTAATCATTTCAATCTCGATTTAAACATTTCAATCTCGATGTAATTAACATTTCAATCTCGATTTAATCATTTCAATCTCCATTTAATCATTTCAATCTCGATTTAATCATTTCAATCTTGATTTTATCATTTCAATCTCGACTTAATCATTTCAATCTCGATTTAATCATTTCAATCTCGATTTAATCATTTCAATCTCGATTTAATCATTTCAATCCCGATTTAATCGTTTCAATCTGGATTTCATCATTTCAATCTCGATTTAATCATTTCAATCTTGATTTAATCATTTCAATCTCGATTCAATCATTTCAATATCGATTTAATCATTTCAACCTCGGTTAAAATAACATTTCAATCTCAATTTAATTACTTCAATCTCGATTAAATCACTCATTTCAATCTCGATTTAATCATTTCAATCTCAATTTAAACATTTCAATCTCGATTTAACCATTTCAATCACGATTTTATCATTTCAAGCTCGATTTAATCAATTCAAGCTCGATTTAATCATTTCAATCTCGATTTAATCATTTCAATCATGATTTCATCATTTCAATCTCAATTTAATCATTTCAATCTCGATTTAATCATTTTAATCTCAATTTAATCATTTTAATCTCAATTTAATCATTTCAATCTCGACTTAATCATTTCAATCTCAATTTAATCATTTCAATCTCGATTAAATCTTTCATTTCAAACTCAATTTAATCATTTCAATCTCGATTTAATCATTTCAATCTTGATTTTGTCATTTCAATCTCGATTTAATCATTTCAATCTCGATTTAATCATTTCAATCTCGATTTAATCATTTCAATCTCGATTTAATCATTTCAATCTCGATTTAATCATTTCAATCTGGATTTCATCATTTCAATCTCGATTTAATCATTTCAATATCGATTTAATTATTTCAACCTTAGTTAAAATAACATTTCAATCTCAATTTAATCATTTCAATTTAGATTTATTCATTTCAATCTTGTGTTAATCAATTCAATCTCGATTAAATCATTTCAATCTCGATTAAATCATTTCAATCTCGATTTAATCATTTCAATCTCAATTTAATCAGTTCAATCTCGATTTAATCATTTCAATCTCGATTTAATCATTTCAATCTCGATTTAATCATTTCAATCTCGATTTAATCATTTCAATCTCAATTTAATCATTTCAATCTCGATTTAATCATTTCAATCTCGATTTAATCATTTCAATCTCAATTAAATTAACATTTCAATCTCGATTTAATCATTTCCATCTCCATTTAATCATTTCAATCTCAATTTAATCATTTCAACCTCAATTAAATCACTCGTTTTAATCTTGGTTTAATGATTTCAATCTCGATTTAATCATTTCAATCTCGATTAAATTAACATTTCAATCTCGATTAAATTAACATTTCAATCTCGATTAAATTAACATTTCAATCTCGATTAAATTAACATTTCAATCTCGATTAAATTAACATTTCAATCTCAATTTAATCACTTCAATCTCAATTAAATCACTCATTTCAATCTCAATTTAATCATTTCAATCTCGATTTAATCATTTCAATCTCGATTTAACTATTTTAATCTCGAATTAATCATTTCATTCTCGAATTAATCATTTCAATCTCGATTTAATCATTTCAATATCAATTTAATCATTTCAATCTCGGTTAAAATAACATTTCAATCTCAATTTAATCATTTCAATCTCGATTTAATCACTAATTTCAAATTCGATTTAATCATTTCAATCTCAATTTTATCATTTCAATCTCAATTTAATCATTTCAATCTCAATTTAATCATTTCAATCTCAACTTAATCATTTCAATCTCAATTTAATCATTTCAATCTCAATTTAATCATTTAAATTTCGATTTAGTCACTCATTTCAATATTGATTTTATCATTTCTATCTCGATTTAATAATGTCAATCTCGATTTAACCATTTTAATCTTGATTTAATCATTTCAATCTCAATTAAATCATTTCAATTTCAATTTAATCAATTCAATCTCAATTTAATCATTTCAATCTCAATTTAATCATTTCAATCTCGATTAAATCTTTCATTTCAAACTCAATTTAATCATTTCAATCTCGATTTAATCATTTCAATCTTGATTTTATCATTTCAATCTCGATTTAATCATTTCAATCTCGATTTAATCATTTCAATCTCGATTTAATCATTTCAATCTCGATTTAATCATTTCAATCTCGATTTAATCGTTTCAATCTGGATTTCATCATTTCAATCTCGATTTAATCATTTCAATCTTGATTTAATCATTTCAATCTCGATTCAATCATTTCAATATCGATTTAATCATTTCAACCTCGGTTAAAATAACATTTCAATCTCAATTTAATTACTTCAATCTCAATTTAAACATGTCAATCTCGATTTAACCATTTCAATCACGATTTTATCATTTCAAGCTCGATTTAATCATTTCAAGCTCGATTTAATCATTTCAATCTCGATTTAATCATTTCAGTCTCGATTTCATCATTTCAATTTCAATTTAATCATTTCAATCTCGATTTAATCATTTCAATCTCAATTTAATCATTTCAATCTCGATTTAATCATTTCAATCTCAATTTAATCATTTCAATCTCGATTAAATCTTTCATTTCAAACTCAATTAATCATTTCAATCTCGATTTAATCATTTCAATCTTGATTTAATCAATTCAATCTCGATTAAATCATTTCAATCTCGATTAAATCATTTCAATCTCGATTTAATTATTTCAATATCGATTTAATCATTTCAATCTCGATTTAATCATTTCAATCTGGATTTCATCATTTCAATCTCGATTTAATCATTTCAATATTGATTTAATCATTTCAACCTCGGTTAAAATAACATTTCAATCTCAATTTAATCATTTCAATTTAGATTTATTCATTTCAATCTTGATTTAATCAATTCAATCTCGATTAAATCAGTTCAATCTCGATTTAATTATTTCAATCTCGATTTAATCATTTCAATCTCGATTAAATCATTTCAATCTCGATTTTATCATTTCAATCTCGATTTAATCAGTTCAATCTCGATTTAATTATTTCAATCTCGATTTAATCATTTCAATCTCGATTTAATCATTTCAATCTCGATTTAATCATTTCAATCTCGATTTAATCATTTCAATCTCGATTTAATCATTTCAATCTTGATTTTATCATTTCAATCTCGATTTAATCAGTTCAATCTCGATTTAATTATTTCAATCTCGATTTAATCATTTCAATCTCGATTTAATCATTTCAATCTCGATTTAATCATTTCAATCTCGATTTAATCATTTCAATCTCGATTTAATCATTTCAATCTCGATTTAATCATTTCAATCTCGATTTAATCATTTCAATCTCGATTTAATCATTTCAATCTCAATTAAATTAACATTTCAATCTCGATTTAATCATTTCCATCTCCATTTAATCATTTCAATCTCAATTTAATCATTTCAACCTCGATTAAATCATTCGTTTTAATCATGGTTTAATGATTTCAATCTCGATTTAATCATTTCAATCTTGATTAAATTAACATTTCAATCTCTATTAAATTAACATTTCAATCTCGATTAAATTAACATTTCAATCTCGATTAAATTAACATTTCAATCTCAATTTAATCACTTCAATCTCAATTAAATCACTCATTTCAATCTCAATTTAATCATTTCAATCTCGATTTAAC
This sequence comes from Leiobunum rupestre, assembly GCF_980474605.1. Taxonomy (NCBI): domain Eukaryota; kingdom Metazoa; phylum Arthropoda; class Arachnida; order Opiliones; family Sclerosomatidae; genus Leiobunum; species Leiobunum rupestre. The sequence continues at coordinate 25,120,163 of NC_143394.1, read as the reverse complement.
CATTTTAATCTCGAATTAATCATTTCAATCTCGATTTAATCATTTCAATATCGATTTAATCATTTCAATCTCGGTTAAAATAACATTTCAATCTCAATTTAATCATTTCAATCACGATTTAATCACTAATTTCCAACTCGATTTAATTATTTCAATCTCAATTTTATCATTTCAATCTCAATTTAATCATTTCAATCTCAATTTAATCATTTCAATCTCATTTTAATCATTTCAATCTCGATTTAATCACTAATTTCAAATTCGATTTAATCATTTCAATCTCAATTTTATCATTTCAATCTCAATTTAATCATTTCAATCTCAATTTAATCATTTCAATCTCAATTTAATCATTTCAATCTCAATTTAATCATTTAAATCTCGATTAAGTCACTCATTTCAATATTGATTTTATCATTTCTATCTCGATTTAATAATGTCAATCTCGATTTAACCATTTTAATCTTGATTTAATCATTTTAATCTCAATTTAATCATTTCAATTTCAATTTAATCATTTCAATCTCAATTTAATCATTTCAATCTCAATTTAATAATTTAAATATCGATTTAGTCACTCATTTCAATATTGATTTTATCATTTCTATCTCGATTTAATCATTTCAATCTCTTTTTAATCATTTCAATCTCGATTTAAACATTTCAATCTCGATGTAATTAACATTTCAATCTCGATTTAATCATATCAATCTCCATTAAATTAACTTATCAATCTCGATTAAATTAACATTTCAATCTCAATTTAATCATTTCAATCTCAATTTAATCATTTCAATCTCAATTTAATCATTTCAATCTCAATTTAATCATTTCAATCTCAATTTAATAATTTCAATCTCGATTTAATCATTTCAATCTCGATTTAATCATTTCAATCTCGATTTAATCATTTCAATCTCGATTTAATCATTTCAATCTCGATTTAATCATTTCAATCTCTTTTTAATCATTTCAATCTCGATTTAAACATTTCAATCTCGATTTAATTAACATTTCAATCTCGATTAAATCATTTCAATCTCCATTTAATCATTTCAATCTCAATTTAATTATTTCAATCTTGATTTTATCATTTCAATCTCGGTTAAAATAACATTTCAATCTCAATTTAATCATTTCTATCTCGATTTAATTATTTCAATCTTGATTTTATCATTTCAATTTCGGTTAAAATAACATTTCATTCTCAATTTAATCATTTCAATCTCGATTAAATCAACCATTTCAATCTCAATTTAATCATTTCAATCTCGATTTAATCATTTTAATCTCGATTTAATCATTTCAATCTCGATTTTACCATTTTAATCTCAAATTAATCATTTTAATCTCGAATTAATCATTTCAATCTCGATTTAATCATTTCCACCTCGGTTAAAATAACATTTCAATCTCAATTTAATCATTTTAATCTCGATTTTACCATTTTAATCTCAAATTAATCATTTCAATCTCGAATTAATCATTTCAATCTCGATTTAATCATTTCAATATCGATTTAATCATTTCAACCTCGGTTAAAATAACATTTCAATCTCAATTTTATCATTTCAATCTAGATTTAATCATTTCAATCTTGATTTAACATTTCAATCTCGATTTAATCATTTCAATCTCGATTTAATCATTTCAATCTCGATTTAATCAGTTCAATCTCTATTTAATCATTTCAATCTCGATTTAATCATTTCAATCTCGATTTAATCATTTCAATCTCGATTTAATCATTTCAATCTCGATTTAATCATTTCAATCTCGATTTAATCATTTCAATCTCGATTTAATCATTTCAATCTCGATTTAATCATTTCAATCTCAATTAAATTAACATTTCAATCTTGATTTAATCATTTCCTACTCCATTTAATCATTTCAATCTCAATTTAATCATTTCAACCTCGATTAAATCACTCGTTTTTATCTTGAATTAATGATTTCAATCTCGATTTAATCATTTCAATCTCGATTAAATTAACATTTCAATCTCGATTAAATTATCATTTCAATCTTGATTAAATTAACATTTCAATCTCGATTAAATTAACATTTCAATCTCAATTTAATCACTTCAATCTCGATTTAATCATTTCAATCTCGATTTAACCATTTTAATCTCGAATTAATCATTTCAATTTCGAATTAATCATTTCAATCTCGTTTTAATCATTTCAATATCGATTTAATCATTTCAATCTCGGTTAAAATAACATTTAAATCTCAATTTAATCATTTCAATCTCGGTTAAAATAACATTTCAATCTCGGTTAAAATAACATTTCAATCTCAATTTAATCATTTCAATCTCGATTTAATCACTAATTTCAAATTCGATTTAATCATTTCAATCTCAATTTTATCATTTCAATCTCAATTTAATCATTTCAATCTCAATTTAATCATTTCAATCTCAATTTAATCATTTCAATCTCAAATTAATCATTTAAATCTCGATTAAGTCACTCATTTCAATATTTATTTTATCATTTCTATCTCGATTTAATAATGTCAATCTCGATTTAACCATTTTAATCTTGATTTAATCATTTTAATCTCAATTTAATCATTTCAATTTCAATTTAATCATTTCAATCTCAATTTAATCATTTCAATCTCAATTTAATAATTTAAATATCGATTTAGTCACTCATTTCAATATTGATTTTATCATTTCTATCTCGATTTAATCATTTCAATCTCTTTTTAATCATTTCAATCTCGATTTAAACATTTCAATCTCGATGTAATTAACATTTCAATCTCGATTTAATCATATCAATCTCCATTAAATTAACTTATCAATCTCGATTAAATTAACATTTCAATCTCAATTTAATCATTTCAATCTCAATTTAATCATTTCAATCTCAATTTAATCATTTCAATCTCAATTTAATCATTTCAATCTCGATTTAATCATTTCAATCTCGATTTAATCATTTCAATCTCGATTTAATCATTTCAATCTCGATTTAATCATTTCAATCTCGATTTAATCATTTCAATCTCGATTTAATCATTTCAATCTCAATTAAATTAACATTTCAATCTTGATTTAATCATTTCCATCTCCATTTAATCATTTCAATCTCAATTTAATCATATCAACCTCGATTAAATCACTCGTTTTAATCTTGATTTAATGATTTCAATCTCGATTTAATCATTTCAATCTCGATTAAATTAACATTTCAATCTCGATTAAATTATCATTTCAATCTTGATTAAATTAACATTTCAATCTCGATTAAATTAACATTTCAATCTCAATTTAATCACTTCAATCTCGATTTAATCATTTCAATCTCGATTTAACCATTTTAATCTCGAATTAATCACTCATTTCAATATTGATTTTATCATTTCTATCTCGATTTAATAATGTCAATCTCGATTAAATCATTTCAATCTCGATTTAATTATTTCAATATCGATTTAATCATTTCAATCTCGATTTAATCATTTCAATCTGGATTTCATCATTTCAATCTCGATTTAATCATTTCAATATTGATTTAATCATTTCAACCTCGGTTAAAATAACATTTCAATCTCAATTTAATCATTTCAATCTAGATTTATTCATTTCAATCTTGATTTAATCAATTCAATCTCGATTAAATCAGTTCAATCTCGATTTAATTATTTCAATCTCGATTTAATCATTTCAATCTCGATTAAATCATTTCAATCTTGATTTTATCATTTCAATCTCGATTTAATCAGTTAAATCTCGATTTAATTATTTCAATCTCGATTTAATCATTTCAATCTCGATTTAATCATTTCAATCTCGATTTAATCATTTCAATCTCGATTTAATCATTTCAATCTCGATTTAATCATTTCAATCTTGATTTTATCATTTCAATCTCGATTTAATCAGTTCAATCTCGATTTAATTATTTCAATCTCGATTTAATCATTTCAATCTCGATTTAATCATTTCAATCTCGATTTAATCATTTCAATCTCGATTTAATCATTTCAATCTCGATTTAATCATTTCAATCTCGATTTAATCATTTCAATCTCGATTTAATCATTTCAATCTCGATTTAATCATTTCAATCTCAATTAAATTAACATTTCAATCTCGATTTAATCATTTCCATCTCCATTTAATCATTTCAATCTCAATTTAATCATTTCAACCTCGATTAAATCATTCGTTTTAATCATGGTTTAATGATTTCAATCTCGATTTAATCATTTCAATCTTGATTAAATTAACATTTCAATCTCTATTAAATTAACATTTCAATCTCGATTAAATTAACATTTCAATCTCGATTAAATTAACATTTCAATCTCAATTTAATCACTTCAATCTCAATTAAATCACTCATTTCAATCTCAATTTAATCATTTCAATCTCGATTTAACCATTTTAATCTCGAATTAATCATTTCAATCTCGATTTAATCATTTCAATATCGATTTAATCATTTCAATCTCGGTTAAAATAACATTTCAATCTCAATTTAATCATTTCAATCACGATTTAATCACTAATTTCCAACTCGATTTAATTATTTCAATCTCAATTTTATCATTTCAATCTCAATTTAATCATTTCAATCTCAATTTAATCATTTCAATCTCATTTTAATCATTTCAATCTCAATTTAATCATTTCAATCTCAATTTAATCATTTAAATCTCGATTTAGTCACACATTTCAATATTGATTTTATCATTTCTATCTTGATTTAATAATGTCAATCTCGATTTAACAATTTTAATCTTGATTTAATCATTTCAATCTCAATTTAATCATTTCAATTTCAATTTAATCATTTCAATCTCAATTTAATCATTTCAATCTCTTTTTAATCATTTCAATCTCGATTTAAACATTTCAATCTCGATTTAATTAACATTTCAATCTCGATTAAATCATTTCAATCTCCATTTAATCATTTCAATCTCAATTTAATTATTTCAATCTTGATTTTATCATTTCAATCTCGGTTAAAATAACATTTCAATCTCAATTTAATCATTTCTATCTCGATTTAATTATTTCAATCTTGATTTTATCATTTCAATTTCGGTTAAAATAACATTTCATTCTCAATTTAATCATTTCAATCTCGATTAAATCAACCATTTCAATCTCAATTTAATCATTTCAATCTCGATTTAATCATTTTAATCTCGATTTAATCATTTCAATCTCGATTTTACCATTTTAATCTCAAATTAATCATTTTAATCTCGAATTAATCATTTCAATCTCGATTTAATCATTTCCACCTCGGTTAAAATAACATTTCAATCTCAAAATAATCATTTTAATCTCGATTTTACCATTTTAATCTCAAATTAATCATTTCAATCTCGAATTAATCATTTGAATCTCGATTTAATCATTTCAATATCGATTTAATCATTTCAACCTCGGTTAAAATAACATTTCAATCTCAATTTTATCATTTCAATCTAGATTTAATCATTTCAATCTTGATTTAACATTTCAATCTCGATTTAATCATTTCAATCTCGATTTAATCATTTCAATCTCGATTTAATCAGTTCAATCTCTATTTAATCATTTCAATCTCGATTTAATCATTTCAATCTCGATTTAATCATTTCAATCTCGATTTAATCATTTCAATCTCGATTTAATCATTTCAATCTCGATTTAATCATTTCAATCTCGATTTAATCATTTCAATCTCGATTTAATCATTTCAATCTCAATTAAATTAACATTTCAATCTTGATTTAATCATTTCCATCTCCATTTAATCATTTCAATCTCAATTTAATCATTTCAACCTCGATTAAATCACTCATTTTAATCTTGATTTAATGATTTCAATCTCGATTTAATCATTTCAATCTCGATTAAATTAACATTTCAATCTCGATTAAATTATCATTTCAATCTTGATTAAATTAACATTTCAATCTCGATTAAATTAACATTTCAATCTCAATTTAATCACTTCAATCTCGATTTAATCATTTCAATCTCGATTTAACCATTTTAATCTCGAATTAATCATTTCAATTTCGAATTAATCATTTCAATCTCGATTTAATCATTTCAATATCGATTTAATCATTTCAATCTCGGTTAAAATAACATTTTAATCTCAATTTAATCATTTCAATCTCGGTTAAAATAACATTTCAATCTCAATTTAATCATTTCAATCTCGATTTAATCACTAATTTCAAATTCGATTTAATCATTTCAATCTCAATTTTATCATTTCAATCTCAATTTAATCATTTCAATCTCAATTTAATCATTTCAATCTCAATTTAATCATTTCAATCTCAATTTCATCATTTAAATCTCGATTAAGTCACTCATTTCAATATTGATTTTATCATTTCTATCTCGATTTAATAATGTCAATCTCGATTTAACCATTTTAATCTTGATTTAATCATTTTAATCTCAATTTAATCATTTCAATTTCAATTTAATCATTTCAATCTCAATTTAATCATTTCAATCTCAATTTAATAATTTAAATATCGATTTAGTCACTCATTTCAATATTGATTTTATCATTTCTATCTCGATTTAATCATTTCAATCTCTTTTTAATCATTTCAATCTCGATTTAAACATTTCAATCTCGATGTAATTAACATTTCAATCTCGATTTAATCATATCAATCTCCATTAAATTAACTTATCAATCTCGATTAAATTAACATTTCAATCTCAATTTAATCATTTCAATCTCAATTTAATCATTTCAATCTCAATTTAATCATTTCAATCTCAATTTAATAATTTCAATCTCGATTTAATCATTTCAATCTCGATTTAATCATTTCAATCTCGATTTAATCATTTCAATCTCGATTTAATCATTTCAATCTCGATTTAATCATTTCAATCTCTTTTTAATCATTTCAATCTCGATTTAAACATTTCAATCTCGATTTAATTAACATTTCAATCTCGATTAAATCATTTCAATCTCCATTTAATCATTTCAATCACAATTTAATTATTTCAATCTTGATTTTATCATTTCAATCTCGGTTAAAATAACATTTCAATCTCAATTTAATCATTTCTATCTCGATTTAATTATTTCAATCTTGATTTTATCATTTCAATTTCGGTTAAAATAACATTTCATTCTCAATTTAATCATTTCAATCTCGATTAAATCAACCATTTCAATCTCAATTTAATCATTTCAATCTCGATTTAATCATTTTAATCTCGATTTAATCATTTCAATCTCGATTTTACCATTTTAATCTCAAATTAATCATTTTAATCTCGAATTAATCATTTCAATCTCGATTTAATCATTTCCACCTCGGTTAAAATAACATTTCAATCTCAATTTAATCATTTTAATCTCGATTTTACCATTTAAATCTCGATTTAATCATTTCAATCTCGATTTAATCATTTCAATCTCGATTTAATCATTTCAATCTCTTTTTAATCATTTCAATCTCGATTTAAACATTTCAATCTCGATTTAATTAACATTTCAATCTCGATTAAATCATTTCAATCTCCATTTAATCATTTCAATCACAATTTAATTATTTCAATCTTGATTTTATCATTTCAATCTCGGTTAAAATAACATTTCAATCTCAATTTAATCATTTCTATCTCGATTTAATTATTTCAATCTTGATTTTATCATTTCAATTTCGGTTAAAATAACATTTCATTCTCAATTTAATCATTTCAATCTCGATTAAATCAACCATTTCAATCTCAATTTAATCATTTCAATCTCGATTTAATCATTTTAATCTCGATTTAATCATTTCAATCTCGATTTTACCATTTTAATCTCAAATTAATCATTTTAATCTCGAATTAATCATTTCAATCTCGATTTAATCATTTCCACCTCGGTTAAAATAACATTTCAATCTCAATTTAATCATTTTAATCTCGATTTTACCATTTAAATCTCAAATTAATCATTTCAATCTCGAATTAATCATTTCAATCTCGATTTAATCATTTCAATATCGATTTAATCATTTCAACCTCGGTTAAAATAACATTTCAATCTCAATTTTATCATTTCAATCTAGATTTAATCATTTCAATCTTGATTTAACATTTCAATCTCGATTTAATCATTTCAATCTCGATTTAATCATTTCAATCTCGATTTAATCAGTTCAATCTCTATTTAATCATTTCAATCTCGATTTAATCATTTCAATCTCGATTTAATCATTTCAATCTCGATTTAATCATTTCAATCTCGATTTAATCATTTCAATCTCGATTTAATCATTTCAATCTCGATTTAATCATTTCAATCTCGATTTAATCATTTCAATCTCAATTAAATTAACATTTCAATCTTGATTTAATCATTTCCTACTCCATTTAATCATTTCAATCTCAATTTAATCATTTCAACCTCGATTAAATCACTCGTTTTTATCTTGAATTAATGATTTCAATCTCGATTTAATCATTTCAATCTCGATTAAATTAACATTTCAATCTCGATTAAATTATCATTTCAATCTTGATTAAATTAACATTTCAATCTCGATTAAATTAACATTTCAATCTCAATTTAATCATTTCAATTTCAATTTAATCATTTCAATCTCAATTTAATCATTTCAATCTCAATTTAATAATTTAAATATCGATTTAGTCACTCATTTCAATATTGATTTTATCATTTCTATCTCGATTTAATCATTTCAATCTCTTTTTAATCATTTCAATCTCGATTTAAACATTTCAATCTCGATGTAATTAACATTTCAATCTCGATTTAATCATATCAAACTCCATTAAATTAACTTATCAATCTCGATTAAATTAACATTTCAATCTCAATTTAATCATTTCAATCTCAATTTAATCATTTCAATCTCAATTTAATCATTTCAATCTCAATTTAATCATTTCAATCTCGATTTAATCATTTCAATCTCGATTTAATCATTTCAATCTCGATTTAATCATTTCAATCTCGATTTAATCATTTCAATCTCGATTTAATCATTTCAATCTCTATTTAATCATTTCAATCTCAATTAAATTAACATTTCAATCTTGATTTAATCATTTCCATCTCCATTTAATCATTTCAATCTCAATTTAATCATTTCAATCTCGATTAAATCTTTCATTTCAAACTCAATTAATCATTTCAATCTCGATTTAATCATTTCAATCTTGATTTAATCAATTCAATCTCGATTAAATCATTTCAATCTCGATTAAATCATTTCAATCTCGATTTAATTATTTCAATATCGATTTAATCATTTCAATCTCGATTTAATCATTTCAATCTGGATTTAATCATTTCAATCTCAATTTAATCATTTCAATCTCGATTAAATCTTTCATTTCAAACTCAATTAATCATTTCAATCTCGATTTAATCATTTCAATCTTGATTTAATCAATTCAATCTCGATTAAATCATTTCAATCTCGATTAAATCATTTCAATCTCGATTTAATTATTTCAATATCGATTTAATCATTTCAATCTCGATTTAATCATTTCAATCTGGATTTCATCATTTCAATCTCGATTTAATCATTTCAATATTGATTTAATCATTTCAACCTCGGTTAAAATAACATTTCAATCTCAATTTAATTACTTCAATCTCAATTTAAACATGTCAATCTCGATTTAACCATTTCAATCACGATTTTATCATTTCAAGCTCGATTTAATCATTTCAAGCTCGATTTAATCATTTCAATCTCGATTTAATCATTTCAGTCTCGATTTCATCATTTCAATTTCAATTTAATCATTTCAATCTCGATTTAATCATTTCAATCTCAATTTAATCATTTCAATCTCGATTTAATCATTTCAATCTCAATTTAATCATTTCAATCTCGATTAAATCTTTCATTTCAAACTCAATTAATCATTTCAATCTCGATTTAATCATTTCAATCTTGATTTAATCAATTCAATCTCGATTAAATCATTTCAATCTCGATTAAATCATTTCAATCTCGATTTAATTATTTCAATATCGATTTAATCATTTCAATCTCGATTTAATCATTTCAATCTGGATTTCATCATTTCAATCTCGATTTAATCATTTCAATATTGATTTAATCATTTCAACCTCGGTTAAAATAACATTTCAATCTCAATTTAATCATTTCAATTTAGATTTATTCATTTCAATCTTGATTTAATCAATTCAATCTCGATTAAATCAGTTCAATCTCGATTTAATTATTTCAATCTCGATTTAATCATTTCAATCTCGATTAAATCATTTCAATCTCGATTTTATCATTTCAATCTCGATTTAATCAGTTCAATCTCGATTTAATTATTTCAATCTCGATTTAATCATTTCAATCTCGATTTAATCATTTCAATCTCGATTTAATCATTTCAATCTCGATTTAATCATTTCAATCTCGATTTAATCATTTCAATCTTGATTTTATCATTTCAATCTCGATTTAATCAGTTCAATCTCGATTTAATTATTTCAATCTCGATTTAATCATTTCAATCTCGATTTAATCATTTCAATCTCGATTTAATCATTTCAATCTCGATTTAATCATTTCAATCTCGATTTAATCATTTCAATCTCGATTTAATCATTTCAATCTCGATTTAATCATTTCAATCTCGATTTAATCATTTCAATCTCAATTAAATTAACATTTCAATCTCGATTTAATCATTTCCATCTCCATTTAATCATTTCAATCTCAATTTAATCATTTCAACCTCGATTAAATCATTCGTTTTAATCATGGTTTAATGATTTCAATCTCGATTTAATCATTTCAATCTTGATTAAATTAACATTTCAATCTCTATTAAATTAACATTTCAATCTCGATTAAATTAACATTTCAATCTCGATTAAATTAACATTTCAATCTCAATTTAATCACTTCAATCTCAATTAAATCACTCATTTCAATCTCAATTTAATCATTTCAATCTCGATTTAACCATTTTAATCTCGAATTAATCATTTCAATCTCGATTTAATCATTTCAATATCGATTTAATCATTTCAATCTCGGTTAAAATAACATTTCAATCTCAATTTAATCATTTCAATCACGATTTAATCACTAATTTCCAACTCGATTTAATTATTTCAATCTCAATTTTATCATTTCAATCTCAATTTAATCATTTCAATCTCAATTTAATCATTTCAATCTCATTTTAATCATTTCAATCTCGATTTAATCACTAATTTCAAATTCGATTTAATCATTTCAATCTCAATTTTATCATTTCAATCTCAATTTAATCATTTCAATCTCAATTTAATCATTTCAATCTCAATTTAATCATTTCAATCTCAATTTAATCATTTAAATCTCGATTAAGTCACTCATTTCAATATTGATTTTATCATTTCTATCTCGATTTAATAATGTCAATCTCGATTTAACCATTTTAATCTTGATTTAATCATTTTAATCTCAATTTAATCATTTCAATTTCAATTTAATCATTTCAATCTCAATTTAATCATTTCAATCTCAATTTAATAATTTAAATATCGATTTAGTCACTCATTTCAATATTGATTTTATCATTTCTATCTCGATTTAATCATTTCAATCTCTTTTTAATCATTTCAATCTCGATTTAAACATTTCAATCTCGATGTAATTAACATTTCAATCTCGATTTAATCATATCAATCTCCATTAAATTAACTTATCAATCTCGATTAAATTAACATTTCAATCTCAATTTAATCATTTCAATCTCAATTTAATCATTTCAATCTCAATTTAATCATTTCAATCTCAATTTAATCATTTCAATCTCAATTTAATAATTTCAATCTCGATTTAATCATTTCAATCTCGATTTAATCATTTCAATCTCGATTTAATCATTTCAATCTCGATTTAATCATTTCAATCTCGATTTAATCATTTCAATCTCTTTTTAATCATTTCAATCTCGATTTAAACATTTCAATCTCGATTTAATTAACATTTCAATCTCGATTAAATCATTTCAATCTCCATTTAATCATTTCAATCTCAATTTAATTATTTCAATCTTGATTTTATCATTTCAATCTCGGTTAAAATAACATTTCAATCTCAATTTAATCATTTCTATCTCGATTTAATTATTTCAATCTTGATTTTATCATTTCAATTTCGGTTAAAATAACATTTCATTCTCAATTTAATCATTTCAATCTCGATTAAATCAACCATTTCAATCTCAATTTAATCATTTCAATCTCGATTTAATCATTTTAATCTCGATTTAATCATTTCAATCTCGATTTTACCATTTTAATCTCAAATTAATCATTTTAATCTCGAATTAATCATTTCAATCTCGATTTAATCATTTCCACCTCGGTTAAAATAACATTTCAATCTCAATTTAATCATTTTAATCTCGATTTTACCATTTTAATCTCAAATTAATCATTTCAATCTCGAATTAATCATTTCAATCTCGATTTAATCATTTCAATATCGATTTAATCATTTCAACCTCGGTTAAAATAACATTTCAATCTCAATTTTATCATTTCAATCTAGATTTAATCATTTCAATCTTGATTTAACATTTCAATCTCGATTTAATCATTTCAATCTCGATTTAATCATTTCAATCTCGATTTAATCAGTTCAATCTCTATTTAATCATTTCAATCTCGATTTAATCATTTCAATCTCGATTTAATCATTTCAATCTCGATTTAATCATTTCAATCTCGATTTAATCATTTCAATCTCGATTTAATCATTTCAATCTCGATTTAATCATTTCAATCTCGATTTAATCATTTCAATCTCAATTAAATTAACATTTCAATCTTGATTTAATCATTTCCTACTCCATTTAATCATTTCAATCTCAATTTAATCATTTCAACCTCGATTAAATCACTCGTTTTTATCTTGAATTAATGATTTCAATCTCGATTTAATCATTTCAATCTCGATTAAATTAACATTTCAATCTCGATTAAATTATCATTTCAATCTTGATTAAATTAACATTTCAATCTCGATTAAATTAACATTTCAATCTCAATTTAATCACTTCAATCTCGATTTAATCATTTCAATCTCGATTTAACCATTTTAATCTCGAATTAATCATTTCAATTTCGAATTAATCATTTCAATCTCGTTTTAATCATTTCAATATCGATTTAATCATTTCAATCTCGGTTAAAATAACATTTAAATCTCAATTTAATCATTTCAATCTCGGTTAAAATAACATTTCAATCTCGGTTAAAATAACATTTCAATCTCAATTTAATCATTTCAATCTCGATTTAATCACTAATTTCAAATTCGATTTAATCATTTCAATCTCAATTTTATCATTTCAATCTCAATTTAATCATTTCAATCTCAATTTAATCATTTCAATCTCAATTTAATCATTTCAATCTCAAATTAATCATTTAAATCTCGATTAAGTCACTCATTTCAATATTTATTTTATCATTTCTATCTCGATTTAATAATGTCAATCTCGATTTAACCATTTTAATCTTGATTTAATCATTTTAATCTCAATTTAATCATTTCAATTTCAATTTAATCATTTCAATCTCAATTTAATCATTTCAATCTCAATTTAATAATTTAAATATCGATTTAGTCACTCATTTCAATATTGATTTTATCATTTCTATCTCGATTTAATCATTTCAATCTCTTTTTAATCATTTCAATCTCGATTTAAACATTTCAATCTCGATGTAATTAACATTTCAATCTCGATTTAATCATATCAATCTCCATTAAATTAACTTATCAATCTCGATTAAATTAACATTTCAATCTCAATTTAATCATTTCAATCTCAATTTAATCATTTCAATCTCAATTTAATCATTTCAATCTCAATTTAATCATTTCAATCTCGATTTAATCATTTCAATCTCGATTTAATCATTTCAATCTCGATTTAATCATTTCAATCTCGATTTAATCATTTCAATCTCGATTTAATCATTTCAATCTCGATTTAATCATTTCAATCTCAATTAAATTAACATTTCAATCTTGATTTAATCATTTCCATCTCCATTTAATCATTTCAATCTCAATTTAATCATATCAACCTCGATTAAATCACTCGTTTTAATCTTGATTTAATGATTTCAATCTCGATTTAATCATTTCAATCTCGATTAAATTAACATTTCAATCTCGATTAAATTATCATTTCAATCTTGATTAAATTAACATTTCAATCTCGATTAAATTAACATTTCAATCTCAATTTAATCACTTCAATCTCGATTTAATCATTTCAATCTCGATTTAACCATTTTAATCTCGAATTAATCACTCATTTCAATATTGATTTTATCATTTCTATCTCGATTTAATAATGTCAATCTCGATTAAATCATTTCAATCTCGATTTAATTATTTCAATATCGATTTAATCATTTCAATCTCGATTTAATCATTTCAATCTGGATTTCATCATTTCAATCTCGATTTAATCATTTCAATATTGATTTAATCATTTCAACCTCGGTTAAAATAACATTTCAATCTCAATTTAATCATTTCAATCTAGATTTATTCATTTCAATCTTGATTTAATCAATTCAATCTCGATTAAATCAGTTCAATCTCGATTTAATTATTTCAATCTCGATTTAATCATTTCAATCTCGATTAAATCATTTCAATCTTGATTTTATCATTTCAATCTCGATTTAATCAGTTCAATCTCGATTTAATTATTTCAATCTCGATTTAATCATTTCAATCTCGATTTAATCATTTCAATCTCGATTTAATCATTTCAATCTCGATTTAATCATTTCAATCTCGATTTAATCATTTCAATCTTGATTTTATCATTTCAATCTCGATTTAATCAGTTCAATCTCGATTTAATTATTTCAATCTCGATTTAATCATTTCAATCTCGATTTAATCATTTCAATCTCGATTTAATCATTTCAATCTCGATTTAATCATTTCAATCTCGATTTAATCATTTCAATCTCGATTTAATCATTTCAATCTCGATTTAATCATTTCAATCTCGATTTAATCATTTCAATCTCAATTAAATTAACATTTCAATCTCGATTTAATCATTTCCATCTCCATTTAATCATTTCAATCTCAATTTAATCATTTCAACCTCGATTAAATCATTCGTTTTAATCATGGTTTAATGATTTCAATCTCGATTTAATCATTTCAATCTTGATTAAATTAACATTTCAATCTCTATTAAATTAACATTTCAATCTCGATTAAATTAACATTTCAATCTCGATTAAATTAACATTTCAATCTCAATTTAATCACTTCAATCTCAATTAAATCACTCATTTCAATCTCAATTTAATCATTTCAATCTCGATTTAACCATTTTAATCTCGAATTAATCATTTCAATCTCGATTTAATCATTTCAATATCGATTTAATCATTTCAATCTCGGTTAAAATAACATTTCAATCTCAATTTAATCATTTCAATCACGATTTAATCACTAATTTCCAACTCGATTTAATTATTTCAATCTCAATTTTATCATTTCAATCTCAATTTAATCATTTCAATCTCAATTTAATCATTTCAATCTCATTTTAATCATTTCAATCTCAATTTAATCATTTCAATCTCAATTTAATCATTTAAATCTCGATTTAGTCACACATTTCAATATTGATTTTATCATTTCTATCTTGATTTAATAATGTCAATCTCGATTTAACAATTTTAATCTTGATTTAATCATTTCAATCTCAATTTAATCATTTCAATTTCAATTTAATCATTTCAATCTCAATTTAATCATTTCAATCTCTTTTTAATCATTTCAATCTCGATTTAAACATTTCAATCTCGATTTAATTAACATTTCAATCTCGATTAAATCATTTCAATCTCCATTTAATCATTTCAATCTCAATTTAATTATTTCAATCTTGATTTTATCATTTCAATCTCGGTTAAAATAACATTTCAATCTCAATTTAATCATTTCTATCTCGATTTAATTATTTCAATCTTGATTTTATCATTTCAATTTCGGTTAAAATAACATTTCATTCTCAATTTAATCATTTCAATCTCGATTAAATCAACCATTTCAATCTCAATTTAATCATTTCAATCTCGATTTAATCATTTTAATCTCGATTTAATCATTTCAATCTCGATTTTACCATTTTAATCTCAAATTAATCATTTTAATCTCGAATTAATCATTTCAATCTCGATTTAATCATTTCCACCTCGGTTAAAATAACATTTCAATCTCAAAATAATCATTTTAATCTCGATTTTACCATTTTAATCTCAAATTAATCATTTCAATCTCGAATTAATCATTTGAATCTCGATTTAATCATTTCAATATCGATTTAATCATTTCAACCTCGGTTAAAATAACATTTCAATCTCAATTTTATCATTTCAATCTAGATTTAATCATTTCAATCTTGATTTAACATTTCAATCTCGATTTAATCATTTCAATCTCGATTTAATCATTTCAATCTCGATTTAATCAGTTCAATCTCTATTTAATCATTTCAATCTCGATTTAATCATTTCAATCTCGATTTAATCATTTCAATCTCGATTTAATCATTTCAATCTCGATTTAATCATTTCAATCTCGATTTAATCATTTCAATCTCGATTTAATCATTTCAATCTCGATTTAATCATTTCAATCTCGATTTAATCATTTCAATCTCAATTAAATTAACATTTCAATCTTGATTTAATCATTTCCATCTCCATTTAATCATTTCAATCTCAATTTAATCATTTCAACCTCGATTAAATCACTCATTTTAATCTTGATTTAATGATTTCAATCTCGATTTAATCATTTCAATCTCGATTAAATTAACATTTCAATCTCGATTAAATTATCATTTCAATCTTGATTAAATTAACATTTCAATCTCGATTAAATTAACATTTCAATCTCAATTTAATCACTTCAATCTCGATTTAATCATTTCAATCTCGATTTAACCATTTTAATCTCGAATTAATCATTTCAATTTCGAATTAATCATTTCAATCTCGATTTAATCATTTCAATATCGATTTAATCATTTCAATCTCGGTTAAAATAACATTTTAATCTCAATTTAATCATTTCAATCTCGGTTAAAATAACATTTCAATCTCAATTTAATCATTTCAATCTCGATTTAATCACTAATTTCAAATTCGATTTAATCATTTCAATCTCAATTTTATCATTTCAATCTCAATTTAATCATTTCAATCTCAATTTAATCATTTCAATCTCAATTTAATCATTTCAATCTCAATTTCATCATTTAAATCTCGATTAAGTCACTCATTTCAATATTGATTTTATCATTTCTATCTCGATTTAATAATGTCAATCTCGATTTAACCATTTTAATCTTGATTTAATCATTTTAATCTCAATTTAATCATTTCAATTTCAATTTAATCATTTCAATCTCAATTTAATCATTTCAATCTCAATTTAATAATTTAAATATCGATTTAGTCACTCATTTCAATATTGATTTTATCATTTCTATCTCGATTTAATCATTTCAATCTCTTTTTAATCATTTCAATCTCGATTTAAACATTTCAATCTCGATGTAATTAACATTTCAATCTCGATTTAATCATATCAATCTCCATTAAATTAACTTATCAATCTCGATTAAATTAACATTTCAATCTCAATTTAATCATTTCAATCTCAATTTAATCATTTCAATCTCAATTTAATCATTTCAATCTCAATTTAATAATTTCAATCTCGATTTAATCATTTCAATCTCGATTTAATCATTTCAATCTCGATTTAATCATTTCAATCTCGATTTAATCATTTCAATCTCGATTTAATCATTTCAATCTCTTTTTAATCATTTCAATCTCGATTTAAACATTTCAATCTCGATTTAATTAACATTTCAATCTCGATTAAATCATTTCAATCTCCATTTAATCATTTCAATCACAATTTAATTATTTCAATCTTGATTTTATCATTTCAATCTCGGTTAAAATAACATTTCAATCTCAATTTAATCATTTCTATCTCGATTTAATTATTTCAATCTTGATTTTATCATTTCAATTTCGGTTAAAATAACATTTCATTCTCAATTTAATCATTTCAATCTCGATTAAATCAACCATTTCAATCTCAATTTAATCATTTCAATCTCGATTTAATCATTTTAATCTCGATTTAATCATTTCAATCTCGATTTTACCATTTTAATCTCAAATTAATCATTTTAATCTCGAATTAATCATTTCAATCTCGATTTAATCATTTCCACCTCGGTTAAAATAACATTTCAATCTCAATTTAATCATTTAAATCTCGATTTTACCATTTAAATCTCAAATTAATCATTTCAATCTCGAATTAATCATTTCAATCTCGA
Organism: Leiobunum rupestre; assembly: GCF_980474605.1. Taxonomy (NCBI): domain Eukaryota; kingdom Metazoa; phylum Arthropoda; class Arachnida; order Opiliones; family Sclerosomatidae; genus Leiobunum; species Leiobunum rupestre. The sequence goes on along the minus strand of NC_143394.1, from coordinate 25,101,748 downwards.
TTTAATCATTTCAATATCGATTTAATCATTTCAACCTCGGTTAAAATAACATTTCAATCTCAATTTTATCATTTCAATCTAGATTTAATCATTTCAATCTTGATTTAACATTTCAATCTCGATTTAATCATTTCAATCTCGATTTAATCATTTCAATCTCGATTTAATCAGTTCAATCTCTATTTAATCATTTCAATCTCGATTTAATCATTTCAATCTCGATTTAATCATTTCAATCTCGATTTAATCATTTCAATCTCGATTTAATCATTTCAATCTCGATTTAATCATTTCAATCTCGATTTAATCATTTCAATCTCGATTTAATCATTTCAATCTCAATTAAATTAACATTTCAATCTTGATTTAATCATTTCCTACTCCATTTAATCATTTCAATCTCAATTTAATCATTTCAACCTCGATTAAATCACTCGTTTTTATCTTGAATTAATGATTTCAATCTCGATTTAATCATTTCAATCTCGATTAAATTAACATTTCAATCTCGATTAAATTATCATTTCAATCTTGATTAAATTAACATTTCAATCTCGATTAAATTAACATTTCAATCTCAATTTAATCACTTCAATCTCGATTTAATCATTTCAATCTCGATTTAACCATTTTAATCTCGAATTAATCATTTCAATTTCGAATTAATCATTTCAATCTCGTTTTAATCATTTCAATATCGATTTAATCATTTCAATCTCGGTTAAAATAACATTTAAATCTCAATTTAATCATTTCAATATCGGTTAAAATAACATTTCAATCTCGGTTAAAATAACATTTCAATCTCAATTTAATCATTTCAATCTCGATTTAATCACTAATTTCAAATTCGATTTAATCATTTCAATCTCAATTTTATCATTTCAATCTCAATTTAATCATTTCAATCTCAATTTAATCATTTCAATCTCAATTTAATCATTTCAATCTCAAATTAATCATTTAAATCTCGATTAAGTCACTCATTTCAATATTTATTTTATCATTTCTATCTCGATTTAATAATGTCAATCTCGATTTAACCATTTTAATCTTGATTTAATCATTTTAATCTCAATTTAATCATTTCAATTTCAATTTAATCATTTCAATCTCAATTTAATCATTTCAATCTCAATTTAATAATTTAAATATCGATTTAGTCACTCATTTCAATATTGATTTTATCATTTCTATCTCGATTTAATCATTTCAATCTCTTTTTAATCATTTCAATCTCGATTTAAACATTTCAATCTCGATGTAATTAACATTTCAATCTCGATTTAATCATATCAAACTCCATTAAATTAACTTATCAATCTCGATTAAATTAACATTTCAATCTCAATTTAATCATTTCAATCTCAATTTAATCATTTCAATCTCAATTTAATCATTTCAATCTCAATTTAATCATTTCAATCTCGATTTAATCATTTCAATCTCGATTTAATCATTTCAATCTCGATTTAATCATTTCAATCTCGATTTAATCATTTCAATCTCGATTTAATCATTTCAATCTCTATTTAATCATTTCAATCTCAATTAAATTAACATTTCAATCTTGATTTAATCATTTCCATCTCCATTTAATCATTTCAATCTCAATTTAATAATATCAACCTCGATTAAATCACTCGTTTTAATCTTGATTTAATGATTTCAATCTCGATTTAATCATTTCAATCTCGATTAAATTAACATTTCAATCTCGATTAAATTATCATTTCAATCTTGATTAAATTAACATTTCAATCTCGATTAAATTAACATTTCAATCTCAATTTAATCACTTCAATCTCGATTTAATCATTTCAATCTCGATTTAACCATTTTAATCTCGAATTAATCACTCATTTCAATATTGATTTTATCATTTCTATCTCGATTTAATAATGTCAATCTCGATTTAACCATTTTAATCTTGATTTAATCATTTCAATCTCAATTTAATCATTTCAATTTCAATTTAATCATTTCAATCTCAATTTAATCATTTCAATCTCAATTTAATAATTTAAATATCGATTTAGTCACTCATTTCAATATTGATTTTATCATTTCAATCTCGATTTAATCATTTCAATCTCTTTTTAATCATTTCAATCTCGATTTAAACATTTCAATCTCGACGTAATTAACATTTCAATCTCGATTTAATCATTTCAATCTCCATTTAATCATTTCAATCTCGATTTAATCATTTCAATCTTGATTTTATCATTTCAATCTCGATTTAATCATTTCAATCTCGATTTAATCATTTCAATATCGATTTAATCATTTCAATCTCGGTTAAAATAACATTTAAATCTCAATTTAATCATTTCAATCTCGGTTAAAATAACATTTCAATCTCAATTTAATCATTTCAATCTCGATTTAATCACTAATTTCAAATTCGATTTAATCATTTCAATCTCAATTTTATCATTTCAATCTCAATTTAATCATTTCAATCTCAATTTAATCATTTCAATCTCAATTTAATCATTTCAATCTCAATTTAATCATTTAAATCTCGATTTAGTCACTCATTTCAATATTGATTTTATCATTTCTATCTCGATTTAATAATGTCAATCTCGATTTAACCATTTTAATCTTGATTTAATCATTTCAATCTCAATTTAATCATTTCAATTTCAATTTAATCATTTCAATCTCAATTTAATCATTTCAATCTCAATTTAATAATTTAAATATCGATTTAGTCACTCCTTTCAATATTGATTTTATCATTTCTATCTCGATTTAATCATTTCAATCTCTTTTTAATCATTTCAATCTCGATTTAAACATTTCAATCTCGATGTAATTAACATTTCAATCTCGATTTAATCATATCAATCTCCATTAAATTAACTTATCAATCTCGATTAAATTAACATTTCAATCTCAATTTATTCATTTCAATCTCAATTTAATCGTTTCAATCTCAATTTAATCATTTCAATCTCAATTAAATCATTTCAATCTCGATTAAATCACTCATTTCAAGATCGATTTAATCATTTCAATCTCGATTTAATCATTTCAACCTCGATTTAATCATTTCAATCTCAATTTAATCATTTCAACCTCGATTAAATCACTCGTTTTAATCTTGATTTAATGATTTCAATCTCGATTTAATCATTTCAATCTCGATTAAATTAACATTTCAATCTCGATTAAATTATCATTTCAATCTTGATTAAATTAACATTTCAATCTCGATTAAATTAACATTTCAATCTCAATTTAATCACTTCAATCTCGATTTAATCATTTCAATCTCGATTTAACCATTTTAATCTCGAATTAATCACTCATTTCAATATTGATTTTATCATTTCTATCTCGATTTAATAATGTCAATCTCGATTTAACCATTTTAATCTTGATTTAATCATTTCAATCTCAATTTAATCATTTCAATTTCAATTTAATCATTTCAATCTCAATTTAATCATTTCAATCTCAATTTAATAATTTAAATATCGATTTAGTCACTCATTTCAATATTGATTTTATCATTTCTATCTCGATTTAATCATTTCAATCTCTTTTTAATCATTTCAATCTCGATTTAAACATTTCAATCTCGATGTAATTAACATTTCAATCTCGATTTAATCATTTCAATCTCCATTTAATCATTTCAATCTCGATTTAATCATTTCAATCTTGATTTTATCATTTCAATCTCGATTTAATCATTTCAATCTCGATTTAATCATTTCAATATCGATTTAATCATTTCAATCTCGGTTAAAATAACATTTAAATCTCAATTTAATCATTTCAATCTCGGTTAAAATAACATTTCAATCTCAATTTAATCATTTCAATCTCGATTTAATCACTAATTTCAAATTCGATTTAATCATTTCAATCTCAATTTTATCATTTCAATCTCAATTTAATCATTTCAATCTCAATTTAATCATTTCAATCTCAATTTAATCATTTCAATCTCAATTTAATCATTTAAATCTCGATTTAGTCACTCATTTCAATATTGATTTTATCATTTCTATCTCGATTTAATAATGTCAATCTCGATTTAACCATTTTAATCTTGATTTAATCATTTCAATCTCAATTTAATCATTTCAATTTCAATTTAATCATTTCAATCTCAATTTAATCATTTCAATCTCAATTTAATAATTTAAATATCGATTTAGTCACTCCTTTCAATATTGATTTTATCATTTCTATCTCGATTTAATCATTTCAATCTCTTTTTAATCATTTCAATCTCGATTTAAACATTTCAATCTCGATGTGATTAACATTTCAATCTCGATTTAATCATATCAATCTCCATTAAATTAACTTATCAATCTCGATTAAATTAACATTTCAATCTCAATTTATTCATTTCAATCTCAATTTAATCGTTTCAATCTCAATTTAATCATTTCAATCTCAATTAAATCATTTCAATCTCGATTAAATCACTCATTTCAAGATCGATTTAATCATTTCAATCTCGATTTAATCATTTCAACCTCGATTTAATCATTTCAATCTCGATTTAATCATTTCAATCTCGATTTAATCATTTCAATCTCGATTTAATCATTTCAATCTCGATTTAATCATTTCAATCTCGATTTAATCATTTCAATCTCGATTTAATCATTTCAATCTCGATTTAATCATTTCAATCTCGATTTAATCATTTCAATCTCAATTAAATTAACATTTCAATCTTGATTTAATCATTTCCATCTCCATTTAATCATTTCAATCTCAATTTAATCATTTCAACCTCGATTAAATCACTCGTTTTAATCTTGATTTAATGATTTCAATCTCGATTTAATCATTTCAATCTCGATTAAATTAACATTTAAATCTCGATTAAATTATCATTTCAATCTTGATTAAATTAACATTTCAATCTCGATTAAATTAACATTTCAATCTCAATTTAATCACTTCAATCTCGATTTAATCATTTCAATCTCGATTTAACCATTTTAATCTCGAATTAATCACTCATTTCAATATTGATTTTATCATTTCTATCTCGATTTAATAATGTCAATCTTGATTTAACCATTTTAATCTTGATTTAATCATTTCAATCTCAATTTAATCATTTCAATTTCAATTTAATCATTTCAATCTCAATTTAATCATTTCAATCTCAATTTAATAATTTAAATATCGATTTAGTCACTCATTTCAATATTGATTTTATCATTTCTATCTCGATTTAATCATTTCTATCTCGATTTAATCATTTCAATCTCTTTTTAATCATTTCAATCTCGATTTAAACATTTCAATCTCGATGTAATTAACATTTCAATCTCGATTTAATCATTTCAATCTCCATTTAATCATTTCAATCTCGATTTAATCATTTCAATCTTGATTTTATCATTTCAATCTCGATTTAATCATTTCAATCTCGATTTAATCATTTCAATCTCGATTTAATCATTTCAATCTCGATTTAATCATTTCAATCTCGATTTAATCGTTTCAATCTGGATTTCATCATTTCAATCTCGATTTAATCATTTCAATCTTGATTTAATCATTTCAATCTCGATTCAATCATTTCAATATCGATTTAATCATTTAAACCTCGGTTAAAATAACATTTCAATCTCAATTTAATTACTTCAATCTCGATTAAATCACTCATTTCAATCTCGATTTAATCATTTCAATCTCAATTTAAACATTTCAATCTCGATTTAACCATTTCAATCACGATTTTATCATTTCAAGCTCGATTTAATCATTTCAAGCTCGATTTAATCATTTCAATCTCGATTTAATCATTTCAATCTCGATTTCATCATTTCAATCTCAATTTAATCATTTCAATCTCGATTTAATCATTTTAATCTCAATTTAATCATTTTAATCTCAATTTAATCATTTCAATCTCGATTTAATCATTTCAATCTCAATTTAATCATTTAAATCTCGATTAAATCTTTAATTTCAAACTCAATTTAATCATTTCAATCTCGATTTAATCATTTCAATCTTGATTTTGTCATTTCAATCTCGATTTAATCATTTCAATCTCGATTTAATCATTTCAATCTCGATTTAATCATTTCAATCTCGATTTAATCATTTCAATCTGGATTTCATCATTTCAATCTCGATTTAATCATTTCAATATCGATTTAATTATTTCAACCTTAGTTAAAATAACATTTCAATCTCAATTTAATCATTTCAATCTAGATTTATTCATTTCAATCTTGTGTTAATCAATTCAATCTCGATTAAATCATTTCAATCTCGATTAAATCATTTCAATCTCGATTTAATCATTTCAATCTCGATTTAATCAGTTCAATCTCGATTTAATCATTTCAATCTCGATTTAATCATTTCAATCTCGATTTAATCATTTCAATCTCGATTTGATCATTTCAATCTCGATTTAATCATTTCAATCTCGATTTAATCATTTCAATCTCGATTTAATCATTTCAATCTCAATTAAATTAACATTTCAATCTCGATTTAATCATTTCCATCTCCATTTAATCATTTCAATCTCAATTTAATCATTTCAACCTCAATTAAATCACTCGTTTTAATCTTGGTTTAATGATTTCAATCTCGATTTAATCATTTCAATCTCGATTAAATTAACATTTCAATCTCGATTAAATTAACACTTCAATCTCAATTAAATCACTCATTTCAATCTCAATTTAATCATTTCAATCTCGATTTAATCATTTCAATCTCGATTTAACCATTTTAATCTCGAATTAATCATTTCATTCTCGAATTAATCATTTCAATCTCGATTTAATCATTTCAATATCAATTTAATCATTTCAATCTCGGTTAAAATAACATTTCAATCTCAATTTAATCATTTCAATCTCGATTTAATCACTAATTTCAAATTCGATTTAATCATTTCAATCTCAATTTTATCATTTCAATCTCAATTTAATCATTTCAATCTCAATTTAATCATTTCAATCTCAATTTAATCATTTCAATCTCAATTTAATCATTTCAATCTCAATTTAATCATTTCAATCTCAATTTAATCATTTAAATTTCGATTTAGTTACTCATTTCAATATTGATTTTATCATTTCTATCTCGATTTAATAATGTCAATCTCGATTTAACCATTTTAATCTTGATTTAATCATTTCAATCTCAATTAAATCATTTCAATTTCAATTTAATCAATTCAATCTCAATTTAATCATTTCAATCTCAATTTAATCATTTCAATCTCGATTAAATCTTTCATTTCAAACTCAATTTAATCATTTCAATCTCGATTTAATCATTTCAATCTTGATTTTGTCATTTCAATCTCGATTTAATCATTTCAATCTCGATTTAATCATTTCAATCTCGATTTAATCATTTCAATCTCGATTTAATCATTTCAATCTCGATTTAATCGTTTCAATCTGGATTTCATCATTTCAATCTCGATTTAATCATTTCAATCTTGATTTAATCATTTCATTCTCGATTCAATCATTTCAATATCGATTTAATCATTTCAACCTCGGTTAAAATAACATTTCAATCTCAATTTAATTACTTCAATCTCAATTTAAACATGTCAATCTCGATTTAACCATTTCAATCACGATTTTATCATTTCAAGCTCGATTTAATCATTTCAAGCTCGATTTAATCATTTCAATCTTGATTTAATCATTTCAATCTCGATTTCATCATTTCAATTTCAATTTAATCATTTCAATCTCGATTTAATCATTTCAATCTCAATTTAATCATTTCAATCTCGATTTAATCATTTCAATCTCAATTTAATCATTTCAATCTCGATTTAATCATTTCAATCTCAATTTAATCATTTCAATCTCGATTAAATCTTTCATTTCAAACTCAATTAATCATTTCAATCTCGATTTAATCATTTCAATCTTGATTTAATCAATTCAATCTCAATTTAATCATTTCAATCTCGATTTAATCATTTCAATCTCAATTTAATCATTTCAATCTCGATTTAATCATTTCAATCTCAATTTAATCATTTCAATCTCGATTAAATCTTTCATTTCAAACTCAATTAATCATTTCAATCTCGATTTAATCATTTCAATCTTGATTTAATCAATTCAATCTCGATTAAATCATTTCATTCTCGATTAAATCATTTCAATCTCGATTTAATTATTTCAATCTCGATTTAATCATTTCAATATCGATTTAATCATTTCAATCTGGATTTCATCATTTCAATCTCGATTAAATCTTTCATTTCAAACTCAATTAATCATTTCAATCTCGATTTAATCATTTCAATCTTGATTTAATCAATTCAATCTCGATTAAATCATTTCAATCTCGATTAAATCATTTCAATCTCGATTTAATTATTTCAATCTCGATTTAATCATTTCAATCTCGATTTAATCATTTCAATCTGGATTTCATCATTTCAATCTCGATTTAATCATTTCAATATTGATTTAATCATTTCAACCTCGGTTAAAATAACATTTCAATCTCAATTTAATCATTTCAATCTAGATTTATTCATTTCAATCTTGATTTAATCAATTCAATCTCGATTAAATCATTTCAATCTCGATTTAATCAGTTCAATCTCAATCTAATCATTTCAACCTCGATTAAATCACTCGTTTTAATCATGGTTTAATGATTTCAATCTCGATTTAATCATTTCAATCTCGATTAAATTAACATTTCAAACTCGATTAAATTAACATTTCAATCTCGATTAAATTAACATTTCAATCTCGATTAAATTAACATTTCAATCTCGATTAAATTAACATTTCAATCTCAATTTAATCACTTCAATCTCAATTAAATCACTCATTTTAATCTCAATTTAATCATTTCAATCTCGATTTAACCATTTTAATCTCGAATTAATCATTTCAATCTCAATTTAATCATTTAAATCTCGATTTAGTCACTCATTTCAATATTGATTTAATAATGTCAATCTCGATTTAATAATGTCAATCTCGATTTAACCATTTTAATCTTGATTTAATCATTTCAATCTCAATTAAATCATTTCAATTTCAATTTAATCAATTCAATCTCAATTTAATCATTTCAATCTCAATTTAATAATTTCAATCTCGATTAAATCTTTCATTTCAAACTCAATTTAATCATTTCAATCTCGATTTAATCATTTCAATCTTGATTTTATCATTTCAATCTCGATTTAATCATTTCAATCTCGATTTAATCATTTCAATCTCGATTTAATCATTTCAATCTCGATTTAATCATTTCAATCTCGATTTAATCGTTTCAATCTGGATTTCATCATTTCAATCTCGATTTAATCATTTCAATCTTGATTTAATCATTTCAATCTCGATTCAATCATTTCAATATCGATTTAATCATTTCAACCTCGGTTAAAATAACATTTCAATCTCAATTTAATTACTTCAATCTCAATTTAAACATGTCAATCTTGATTTAACCATTTCAATCACGATTTTATCATTTCAAGCTCGATTTAATCATTTCAAGCTCGATTTAATCATTTCAATCTCGATTTAATCATTTCAATCTCGATTGCATCATTTCAATTTCAATTTAATCATTTCAATCTCGATTTAATCATTTCAATCTCAATTTAATCATTTCAATCTCGATTTAATCATTTCAATCTCAATTTAATCATTTCAATCTCGATTAAATCTTATATTTCAAACTCAATTAATCATTTCAATCTCGATTTAATCATTTCAATCTTGATTTAATCAATTCAATCTCGATTAAATCATTTCAATCTCGATTAAATCATTTCAATCTCGATTTAATTATTTCAATCTCGATTTAATCATTTCAATCTCGATTAAATCATTTCAATCTGGATTTCATCATTTCAATCTCGATTTAATCATTTCAATATTGATTTAATAATTTCAACCTCGGTTAAAATAACATTTCAATCTCAATTTAATCATTTCAATCTAGATTTATTCATTTCAATCTTGATTTAATCAATTCAATCTCGATTAAATCATTTCAATCTCGATTTTATCATTTCAATCTCGATTTAATCAGTTCAATCTCGATTTAATTATTTCAATCTCGATTTAATCATTTCAATCTCGATTTAATCATTTCAATCTCGATTTAATCATTTCAATCTCGATTTAATCATTTCAATCTCGATTTAATCATTTCAATCTCGATTTAATCATTTCAATCTCGATTTAATCATTTCAATCTCGATTTAATCATTTCAATCTCGATTTAATCATTTCAATCTCAATTAAATTAACATTTCAATCTCGATTTAATCATTTCCATCTCCATTTAATCATTTCAATCTCAATTTAATCATTTCAACCTCGATTAAATCACTCGTTTTAATCATGGTTTAATGATTTCAATCTCGATTTAATCATTTCAATCTCGATTAAATTAACATTTCAATCTCTATTAAATTAACATTTCAATCTCGATTAAATTAACATTTCAATCTCGATTAAATTAACATTTCAATCTCAATTTAATCACTTCAATCTCAATTAAATCACTCATTTCAATCTCAATTTAATCATTTCAATCTCGATTTAACCATTTTAATCTCGAATTAATCATTTCTATCTCGAATTAATCATTTCAATCTCGATTTAATCATTTCAATATCGATTTAATCATTTCAATCTCGGTTAAAATAACATTTCAATCTCAATTTAATCATTTCAATCTCGATTTAATCACTAATTTCCAATTCGATTTAATTATTTCAATCTCAATTTTATCATTTCAATCTCAATTTAATCATTTCAATCTCAATTTAATCATTTCAATCTCATTTTAATCATTTCAATCTCAATTTAATCATTTCAATCTCAATTTAATCATTTAAATCTCGATTTAGTCACTCATTTCAATATTGATTTTATCATTTCTATCTTGATTTTATAATGTCAATCTCGATTTAACCATTTTAATCTTGATTTAATCATTTCAATCTCAATTTAATCATTTCAATTTCAATTTAATCATTTCAATCTCAATTTAATCATTTCAATCTCTTTTTAATCATTTCAATCTCGATTTAAACATTTCAATCTCGATTTAATTAACATTTCAATCTCGATTTAATCATTTCAATCTCCATTTAATCATTTCAATCTCAATTTAATCATTTCAATCTCGATTTAATCATTTCAATATCGATTTAATTATTTCAATCTTGATTTTATCATTTCAATCTCGGTTAAAATAACATTTCAATCTCAATTTAATCATTTCTATCTCGATTTAATTATTTCAATCTTGATTTTATCATTTCAATTTCGGTTAAAATAACATTTCAATCTCAATTTAATCATTTCAATCTCGATTAAATCAACCATTTCTATCTCAATTTAATCATTTCAATCTCGATTTAATCATTTTAATCTCAATTTAATCATTTCAACCTCGATTAAATCACTCGTTTTAATATTGATTTAATGATTTCAATCTCGATTTAATCATTTCAATCTCGATTAAATTAACATTTCAATCTCGATTAAATTATCATTTCAATCTTGATTAAATTAACATTTCAATCTCGATTAAATTAACATTTCAATCTCAATTTAATCACTTCAATCTCGATTTAATCATTTCAATCTCGATTTAACCATTTTAATCTCGAATTAATCACTCATTTCAATATTGATTTTATCATTTCTATCTCGATTTAATAATGTCAATCTCGATTTAACCATTTTAATCTTGATTTAATCATTTCAATCTCAATTTAATCATTTCAATTTCAATTTAATCATTTCAATCTCAATTTAATCATTTCAATCTCAATTTAATAATTTAAATATCGATTTAGTCACTCATTTCAATATTGATTTTATCATTTCTATCTCGATTTAATCATTTCTATCTCGATTTAATCATTTCAATCTCTTTTTAATCATTTCAATCTCGATTTAAACATTTCAATCTCGATGTAATTAACATTTCAATCTCGATTTAATCATTTCAATCTCCATTTAATCATTTCAATCTCGATTTAATCATTTCAATCTTGATTTTATCATTTCAATCTCGATTTAATCATTTCAATCTCGATTTAATCATTTCAATCTCGATTTAATCATTTCAATCTCGATTTAATCATTTCAATCTCGATTTAATCGTTTCAATCTGGATTTCATCATTTCAATCTCGATTTAATCATTTCAACCTCGGTTAAAATAACATTTCAATCTCAATTTAATTACTTCAATCTCGATTAAATCACTCATTTCAATCTCGATTTAATCATTTCAATCTCAATTTAAACATTTCAATCTCGATTTAACCATTTCAATCACGATTTTATCATTTCAAGCTCGATTTAATCATTTCAAGCTCGATTTAATCATTTCAATCTCGATTTAATCATTTCAATCTCGATTTCATCATTTCAATCTCAATTTAATCATTTCAATCTCGATTTAATCATTTTAATCTCAATTTAATCATTTTAATCTCAATTTAATCATTTCAATCTCGATTTAATCATTTCAATCTCAATTTAATCATTTAAATCTCGATTAAATCTTTAATTTCAAACTCAATTTAATCATTTCAATCTCGATTTAATCATTTCAATCTTGATTTTGTCATTTCAATCTCGATTTAATCATTTCAATCTCGATTTAATCATTTCAATCTCGATTTAATCATTTCAATCTCGATTTAATCATTTCAATCTCGATTTAATCATTTCAATCTGGATTTCATCATTTCAATCTCGATTTAATCATTTCAATATCGATTTAATTATTTCAACCTTAGTTAAAATAACATTTCAATCTCAATTTAATCATTTCAATCTAGATTTATTCATTTCAATCTTGTGTTAATCAATTCAATCTCGATTAAATCATTTCAATCTCGATTAAATCATTTCAATCTCGATTTAATCATTTCAATCTCGATTTAATCAGTTCAATCTCGATTTAATCATTTCAATCTCGATTTAATCATTTCAATCTCGATTTAATCATTTCAATCTCGATTTGATCATTTCAATCTCGATTTAATCATTTCAATCTCGATTTAATCATTTCAATCTCGATTTAATCATTTCAATCTCAATTAAATTAACATTTCAATCTCGATTTAATCATTTCCATCTCCATTTAATCATTTCAATCTCAATTTAATCATTTCAACCTCAATTAAATCACTCGTTTTAATCTTGGTTTAATGATTTCAATCTCGATTTAATCATTTCAATCTCGATTAAATTAACATTTCAATCTCGATTAAATTAACACTTCAATCTCAATTAAATCACTCATTTCAATCTCAATTTAATCATTTCAATCTCGATTCAATCATTTCAATCTCGATTTAACCATTTTAATCTCGAATTAATCATTTCATTCTCGAATTAATCATTTCAATCTCGATTTAATCATTTCAATATCAATTTAATCATTTCAATCTCGGTTAAAATAACATTTCAATCTCAATTTAATCATTTCAATCTCGATTTAATCACTAATTTCAAATTCGATTTAATCATTTCAATCTCAATTTTATCATTTCAATCTCAATTTAATCATTTCAATCTCAATTTAATCATTTCAATCTCAATTTAATCATTTCAATCTCAATTTAATCATTTCAATCTCAATTTAATCATTTCAATCTCAATTTAATCATTTAAATTTCGATTTAGTTACTCATTTCAATATTGATTTTATCATTTCTATCTCGATTTAATAATGTCAATCTCGATTTAACCATTTTAATCTTGATTTAATCATTTCAATCTCAATTAAATCATTTCAATTTCAATTTAATCAATTCAATCTCAATTTAATCATTTCAATCTCAATTTAATCATTTCAATCTCGATTAAATCTTTCATTTCAAACTCAATTTAATCATTTCAATCTCGATTTAATCATTTCAATCTTGATTTTATCATTTCAATCTCGATTTAATCATTTCAATCTCGATTTAATCATTTCAATCTCGATTTAATCATTTCAATCTCGATTTAATCATTTCAATCTCGATTTAATCGTTTCAATCTGGATTTCATCATTTCAATCTCGATTTAATCATTTCAATCTTGATTTAATCATTTCATTCTCGATTCAATCATTTCAATATCGATTTAATCATTTCAACCTCGGTTAAAATAACATTTCAATCTCAATTTAATTACTTCAATCTCAATTTAAACATGTCAATCTCGATTTAACCATTTCAATCACGATTTTATCATTTCAAGCTCGATTTAATCATTTCAAGCTCGATTTAATCATTTCAATCTTGATTTAATCATTTCAATCTCGATTTCATCATTTCAATTTCAATTTAATCATTTCAATCTCGATTTAATCATTTCAATCTCAATTTAATCATTTCAATCTCGATTTAATCATTTCAATCTCAATTTAATCATTTCAATCTCGATTTAATCATTTCAATCTCAATTTAATCATTTCAATCTCGATTAAATCTTTCATTTCAAACTCAATTAATCATTTCAATCTCGATTTAATCATTTCAATCTTGATTTAATCAATTCAATCTCAATTTAATCATTTCAATCTCGATTTAATCATTTCAATCTCAATTTAATCATTTCAATCTCGATTTAATCATTTCAATCTCAATTTAATCATTTCAATCTCGATTAAATCTTTCATTTCAAACTCAATTAATCATTTCAATCTCGATTTAATCATTTCAATCTTGATTTAATCAATTCAATCTCGATTAAATCATTTCAATCTCGATTAAATCATTTCAATCTCGATTTAATTATTTCAATCTCGATTTAATCATTTCAATATCGATTTAATCATTTCAATCTGGATTTCATCATTTCAATCTCGATTAAATCTTTCATTTCAAACTCAATTAATCATTTCAATCTCGATTTAATCATTTCAATCTTGATTTAATCAATTCAATCTCGATTAAATCATTTCAATCTCGATTAAATCATTTCAATCTCGATTTAATTATTTCAATCTCGATTTAATCATTTCAATCTCGATTTAATCATTTCAATCTGGATTTCATCATTTCAATCTCAATTTAATCATTTCAATATTGATTTAATCATTTCAACCTCGGTTAAAATAACATTTCAATCTCAATTTAATCATTTCAATCTAGATTTATTCATTTCAATCTTGATTTAATCAATTCAATCTCGATTAAATCATTTCAATCTCGATTTAATCAGTTCAATCTCGATTTAATTATTTCAATCTCGATTTAATCATTTCCATCTCCATTTAATCATTTCAATCTCAATTTAATCATTTCAACCTCGATTAAATCACTCGTTTTAATCATGGTTTAATGATTTCAATCTCGATTTAATCATTTCAATCTCGATTAAATTAACATTTCAAACTCGATTAAATTAACATTTCAATCTCGATTAAATTAACATTTCAATCTCGATTAAATTAACATTTCAATCTCGATTAAATTAACATTTCAATCTCAATTTAATCACTTCAATCTCAATTAAATCACTCATTTTAATCTCAATTTAATCATTTCAATCTCGATTTAACCATTTTAATCTCGAATTAATCATTTCAATCTCAATTTAATCATTTAAATCTCGATTTAGTCACTCATTTCAATATTGATTTTATCATTTCTATCTCGATTTAATAATGTCAATCTCGATTTAACCATTTTAATCTTGATTTAATCATTTCAATCTCAATTAAATCATTTCAATTTCAATTTAATCAATTCAATCTCAATTTAATCATTTCAATCTCAATTTAATAATTTCAATCTCGATTAAATCTTTCATTTCAAACTCAATTTAATCATTTCAATCTCGATTTAATCATTTCAATCTTGATTTTATCATTTCAATCTCGATTTAATCATTTCAATCTCGATTTAATCATTTCAATCTCGATTTAATCATTTCAATCTCGATTTAATCATTTCAATCTCGATTTAATCGTTTCAATCTGGATTTCATCATTTCAATCTCGATTTAATCATTTCAATCTTGATTTAATCATTTCAATCTCGATTCAATCATTTCAATATCGATTTAATCATTTCAACCTCGGTTAAAATAACATTTCAATCTCAATTTAATTACTTCAATCTCAATTTAAACATGTCAATCTTGATTTAACCATTTCAATCACGATTTTATCATTTCAAGCTCGATTTAATCATTTCAAGCTCGATTTAATCATTTCAATCTCGATTTAATCATTTCAATCTCGATTGCATCATTTCAATTTCAATTTAATCATTTCAATCTCGATTTAATCATTTCAATCTCAATTTAATCATTTCAATCTCGATTTAATCATTTCAATCTCAATTTAATCATTTCAATCTCGATTAAATCTTTCATTTCAAACTCAATTAATCATTTTAATCTCGATTTAATCATTTCAATCTTGATTTAATCAATTCAATGTCGATTAAATCATTTCAATCTCGATTAAATCATTTCAATCTCGATTTAATTATTTCAATCTCGATTTAATCATTTCAATCTCGATTAAATCATTTCAATCTGGATTTCATCATTTCAATCTCGATTTAATCATTTCAATATTGATTTAATAATTTCAACCTCGGTTAAAATAACATTTCAATCTCAATTTAATCATTTCAATCTAGATTTATTCATTTCAATCTTGATTTAATCAATTCAATCTCGATTAAATCATTTCAATCTCGATTTTATCATTTCAATCTCGATTTAATCAGTTCAATCTCGATTTAATTATTTCAATCTCGATTTAATCATTTCAATCTCGATTTAATCATTTCAATCTCGATTTAATCATTTCAATCTCGATTTAATCATTTCAATCTCGATTTAATCATTTCAATCTCGATTTAATCATTTCAATCTTGATTTAATCATTTCAATCTCGATTTAATCATTTCAATCTCAATTAAATTAACATTTCAATCTCGATTTAATCATTTCCATCTCCATTTAATCATTTCAATCTCAATTTAATCATTTCAACCTCGATTAAATCACTCGTTTTAATCATGGTTTAATGATTTCAATCTCGATTTAATCATTTCAATCTCGATTAAATTAACATTTCAATCTCTATTAAATTAACATTTCAATCTCGATTAAATTAACATTTCAATCTCGATTAAATTAACATTTCAATCTCAATTTAATCACTTCAATCTCAATTAAATCACTCATTTCAATCTCAATTTAATCATTTCAATCTCGATTTAACCATTTTAATCTCGAATTAATCATTTCTATCTCGAATTAATCATTTCAATCTCGATTTAATCATTTCAATATCGATTTAATCATTTCAATCTCGGTTAAAATAACATTTCAATCTCAATTTAATCATTTCAATCTCGATTTAATCACTAATTTCCAATTCGATTTAATTATTTCAATCTCAATTTTATCATTTCAATCTCAATTTAATCATTTCAATCTCAATTTAATCATTTCAATCTCATTTTAATCATTTCAATCTCAATTTAATCATTTCAATCTCAATTTAATCATTTAAATCTCGATTTAGTCACTCATTTCAATATTGATTTTATCATTTCTATCTTGATTTAATAATGTCAATCTCGATTTAACCATTTTAATCTTGATTTAATCATTTCAATCTCAATTTAATCATTTCAATTTCAATTTAATCATTTCAATCTCAATTTAATCATTTCAATCTCTTTTTAATCATTTCAATCTCGATTTAAACATTTCAATCTCGATTTAATTAACATTTCAATCTCGATTTAATCATTTCAATCTCCATTTAATCATTTCAATCTCAATTTAATCATTTCAATCTCGATTTAATCATTTCAATATCGATTTAATTATTTCAATCTTGATTTTATCATTTCAATCTCGGTTAAAATAACATTTCAATCTCAATTTAATCATTTCTATCTCGATTTAATTATTTCAATCTTGATTTTATCATTTCAATTTCGGTTAAAATAACATTTCAATCTCAATTTAATCATTTCAATCTCGATTAAATCAACCATTTCTATCTCAATTTAATCATTTCAATCTCGATTTAATCATTTTAATCTCGATTTAATCATTTCAATCTCGATTTTACCATTTTAATCTCAAATTAATCATTTCAATCTCGAATTAATCATTTCAATCTCGATTTAATCATTTCAACCTCGGTTAAAATAACATTTCAATCTCAATTTTATCATTTCAATCTAGATTTAATCATTTCAATCTTGATTTAACTATTCAATCTCGATTTAATCATTTCAATCTCGATTTAATCATTTCAATCTCGATTTAATCAGTTCAATCTCTATTTAATCATTTCAATCTCGATTTAATCATTTCAATCTCGATTTAATCATTTCAATCTCGATTTAATCATTTCAATCTCGATTTAATCATTTCAATCTCGATTTAATCATTTCAATCTCGATTTAATCATTTCAATCTCGATTTAATCATTTCAATCTCAATTAAATTAACATTTCAATCTTGATTTAATCATTTCCATCTCCATTTAATCATTTCAATCTCAATTTAATCATTTCAACCTCGATTAAATCACTCGTTTTAATCTTGATTTAATGATTTCAATCTCGATTTAATCATTTCAATCTCGATTAAATTAACATTTCAATCTCGATTAAATTATCATTTCAATCTTGATTAAATTAACATTTCAATCTCGATTAAATTAACATTTCAATCTCAATTTAATCACTTCAATCTCGATTTAATCATTTCAATCTCGATTTAACCATTTTAATCTCGAATTAATCATTTCAATTTCGAATTAATCATTTCAATCTCGATTTAATCATTTCAATATCGATTTAATCATTTCAATCTCGGTTAAAATAACATTTAAATCTCAATTTAATCATTTCAATCTCGGTTAAAATAACATTTTAATCTCAATTTAATCATTTCAATCTCGATTTAATAACTAATTGCAAATTCGATTTAATCATTTCAATCTCAATTTTATCATCTCAATCTCAATTTAATCATTTCAATCTCAATTTAATCATTTCAATCTCAATTTAATCATTTCAATCTCAATTTAATCATTTAAATCTCGATTTAGTCACTCATTTCAATATTGATTTTATCATTTCTATCTCGATTTAATAATGTCAATCTCGATTTAACCATTTTAATCTTGATTTAATCATTTCAATCTCAATTTAATCATTTCAATTTCAATTTAATCATTTCAATCTCGATTTAATCATTTCAATCTCAATTAAATTAACTTATTAATCTCGATTAAATTAACATTTCAATCTCTTTTTAATCATTTCAATCTCGATTTAAACATTTCAATCTCGATGTAATTAACATTTCAATCTCGATTTAATCATATCAATCTCCATTAAATTAACTTATCAATCTCGATTAAATTAACATTTCAATCTCAATTTAATCATTTCAATATCAATTTAATCATTTCAATCTCAATTTAATCATTTCAATCTCAATTAAATCATTTCAATCTCGATTAAATCACTCATTTCAAGGTCGATTTAATCATTTCAATCTCGATTTAATAATTTCAACCTCGATTTAATCATTTCAATCTCGATTTAATCATTTCAATCTCGATTTAATCATTTCAATCTCGATTTAATCATTTCAATCTCGATTTAATCATTTCAATCTCGATTTAATCATTTCAATCTCGATTTAATCATTTCAATCTCGATTTAATCATTTCAATCTCGATTTAATCATTTCAATCTCGATTTAATCATTTCAATCTCAATTAAATTAACATTTCAATCTTGATTTAATCATTTCCATCTCCATTTAATCATTTCAATCTCAATTTAATCATTTCAACCTCGATTAAATCACTCGTTTTAATCTTGATTTAATGATTTCAATCTCGATTTAATCATTTCAATCTCGATTAAATTAACATTTCAATCTCGATTAAATTATCATTTCAATCTTGATTAAATTAACATTTCAATCTCGATTAAATTAACATTTCAATCTCAATTTAATCACTTCAATCTCGATTTAATCATTTTAATCTCGATTTAACCATTTTAATCTCGAATTAATCATTTCAATTTCGAATTAATCATTTCAATCTCGATTTAATCATTTCAATATCGATTTAATCATTTCAATCTCGGTTAAAATAACATTTAAATCTCAATTTAATCATTTCAATCTCAATTTTATCATTTCAATCTCAATTTAATCATTTCAATCTCAATTTAATCATTTCAATCTCAATTTAATCATTTCAATCTCAATTTAATCATTTAAATCTCGATTTAGTCACTCATTTCAATATTGATTTTATCATTTCTATCTCGATTTAATAATGTCAATCTCGATTTAACCATTTTAATCTTGATTTAATCATTTATATCTCAATTTAATCATTTCAATTTCAATTTAATCATTTCAATCTCAATTTAATCATTTCAATCTCAATTTAATAATTTAAATATCGATTTAGTCACTCATTTCAATATTGATTTTATCATTTCTATCTCGATTTAATCATTTCAATCTCTTTTTAATCATTTCAATCTCGATTTAAACATTTCAATCTCGATGTAATTAACATTTCAATCTCGATTTAATCATATCAATCTCCATTAAATTAACTTATCAATCTCGATTAAATTAACATTTCAATCTCAATTTAATCATTTCAATCTCAATTTAATCATTTCAATCTCAATTTAATCATTTCAATCTCAATTAAATCATTTCAATCTCGATTAAATCACTCATTTCAAGATCGATTTAATCATTTCAATCTCGATTTAATCATTTCAACCTCGATTTAATCATTTCAATCTCGAATCAATCATTTCAGTCTCGATTTAATCATTTCAATCTCGATTTAATCATTTCAATCTCAATTTAATAATTTCAATCTCGATTTAATCATTAAAATCTCGATTTAATCATTTAAATATCGATTTAATTATTTCAATCTTGATTTTATCATTTCAATCTCGGTTAAAATAACATTTCAATTTCAATTTAATCATTTCTATCTCGATTTAATTATTTCAATCTTGATTTTATCATTTCAATCTCGGTTAAAATAACATTTCAATCTCAATTTAATCATTTCCATCTCGATTAAATCACCCATTTCAATCTCAATTATATAATTTCAATCTCGATTTAAACATTTTAATCTCGATTTAATCATTTCAATTTCGATTTAATCATTTCAATCTCAAATTAATCATTTTAATCTCGATTTTACCATTTTAATCTCAAATTAATCATTTCAATCTCGAATTAATCTTTCAATCTCGATTTAATCATTTCAATATCGATTTAATCATTTCAATATCGATTTAATCATTTCAACCTCGGTTAAATTAACATTTCAATCTCGATTTAATCATTTCCATCTCCATTTAATCATTTCAATCTCAATTTAATCATTTCAACCTCAATTAAATCACTCGTTTTAATCTTGGTTTAATGATTTCAATCTCGATTTAATCATTTCAATCTCGATTAAATTAACATTTCAATCTCGATTAAATTAACACTTCAATCTCAATTAAATCACTCATTTCAATCTCAATTTAATCATTTCAATCTCGATTCAATCATTTCAATCTCGATTTAACCATTTTAATCTCGAATTAATCATTTCATTCTCGAATTAATCATTTCAATCTCGATTTAATCATTTCAATATCAATTTAATCATTTCAATCTCGGTTAAAATAACATTTCAATCTCAATTTAATCATTTCAATCTCGATTTAATCACTAATTTCAAATTCGATTTAATCATTTCAATCTCAATTTTATCATTTCAATCTCAATTTAATCATTTCAATCTCAATTTAATCATTTCAATCTCAATTTAATCATTTCAATCTCAATTTAATCATTTCAATCTCAATTTAATCATTTCAATCTCAATTTAATCATTTAAATTTCGATTTAGTTACTCATTTCAATATTGATTTTATCATTTCTATCTCGATTTAATAATGTCAATCTCGATTTAACCATTTTAATCTTGATTTAATCATTTCAATCTCAATTAAATCATTTCAATTTCAATTTAATCAATTCAATCTCAATTTAATCATTTCAATCTCAATTTAATCATTTCAATCTCGATTAAATCTTTCATTTCAAACTCAATTTAATCATTTCAATCTCGATTTAATCATTTCAATCTCGATTTAATTATTTCAATCTCGATTTAATCATTTCAATCTCGATTTAATCATTTCAATCTCGATTTAATCATTTCAATCTCGATTTAATCATTTCAATCTCGATTTAATCGTTTCAATCTGGATTTCATCATTTCAATCTCGATTTAATCATTTCAATCTTGATTTAATCATTTCATTCTCGATTCAATCATTTCAATATCGATTTAATCATTTCAACCTCGGTTAAAATAACATTTCAATCTCAATTTAATTACTTCAATCTCAATTTAAACATGTCAATCTCGATTTAACCATTTCAATCACGATTTTATCATTTCAAGCTCGATTTAATCATTTCAAGCTCGATTTAATCATTTCAATCTTGATTTAATCATTTCAATCTCGATTTCATCATTTCAATTTCAATTTAATCATTTCAATCTCGATTTAATCATTTCAATCTCAATTTAATCATTTCAATCTCGATTTAATCATTTCAATCTCAATTTAATCATTTCAATCTCGATTTAATCATTTCAATCTCAATTTAATCATTTCAATCTCGATTAAATCTTTCATTTCAAACTCAATTAATCATTTCAATCTCGATTTAATCATTTCAATCTTGATTTAATCAATTCAATCTCAATTTAATCATTTCAATCTCGATTTAATCATTTCAATCTCAATTTAATCATTTCAATCTCGATTTAATCATTTCAATCTCAATTTAATCATTTCAATCTCGATTAAATCTTTCATTTCAAACTCAATTAATCATTTCAATCTCGATTTAATCATTTCAATCTTGATTTAATCAATTCAATCTCGATTAAATCATTTCAATCTCGATTAAATCATTTCAATCTCGATTTAATTATTTCAATCTCGATTTAATCATTTCAATATCGATTTAATCATTTCAATCTGGATTTCATCATTTCAATCTCGATTAAATCTTTCATTTCAAACTCAATTAATCATTTCAATCTCGATTTAATCATTTCAATCTTGATTTAATCAATTCAATCTCGATTAAATCATTTCAATCTCGATTAAATCATTTCAATCTCGATTTAATTATTTCAATCTCGATTTAATCATTTCAATCTCGATTTAATCATTTCAATCTGGATTTCATCATTTCAATCTCGATTAAATCTTTCATTTCAAACTCAATTAATCATTTCAATCTAGATTTATTCATTTCAATCTTGATTTAATCAATTCAATCTCGATTAAATCATTTCAATCTCGATTTAATCAGTTCAATCTCGATTTAATTATTTCAATCTCGATTTAATCATTTCCATCTCCATTTAATCATTTCAATCTCAATTTAATCATTTCAACCTCGATTAAATCACTCGTTTTAATCATGGTTTAATGATTTCAATCTCGATTTAATCATTTCAATCTCGATTAAATTAACATTTCAAACTCGATTAAATTAACATTTCAATCTCGATTAAATTAACATTTCAATCTCGATTAAATTAACATTTCAATCTCGATTAAATTAACATTTCAATCTCAATTTAATCACTTCAATCTCAATTAAATCACTCATTTTAATCTCAATTTAATCATTTCAATCTCGATTTAACCATTTTAATCTCGAATTAATCATTTCAATCTCAATTTAATCATTTAAATCTCGATTTAGTCACTCATTTCAATATTGATTTTATCATTTCTATCTCGATTTAATAATGTCAATCTCGATTTAACCATTTTAATCTTGATTTAATCATTTCAATCTCAATTAAATCATTTCAATTTCAATTTAATCAATTCAATCTCAATTTAATCATTTCAATCTCAATTTAATAATTTCAATCTCGATTAAATCTTTCATTTCAAACTCAATTTAATCATTTCAATCTCGATTTAATCATTTCAATCTTGATTTTATCATTTCAATCTCGATTTAATCATTTCAATCTCGATTTAATCATTTCAATCTCGATTTAATCATTTCAATCTCGATTTAATCATTTCAATCTCGATTTAATCGTTTCAATCTGGATTTCATCATTTCAATCTCGATTTAATCATTTCAATCTTGATTTAATCATTTCAATCTCGATTCAATCATTTCAATATCGATTTAATCATTTCAACCTCGGTTAAAATAACATTTCAATCTCAATTTAATTACTTCAATCTCAATTTAAACATGTCAATCTTGATTTAACCATTTCAATCACGATTTTATCATTTCAAGCTCGATTTAATCATTTCAAGCTCGATTTAATCATTTCAATCTCGATTTAATCATTTCAATCTCGATTGCATCATTTCAATTTCAATTTAATCATTTCAATCTCGATTTAATCATTTCAATCTCAATTTAATCATTTCAATCTCGATTTAATCATTTCAATCTCAATTTAATCATTTCAATCTCGATTAAATCTTTCATTTCAAACTCAATTAATCATTTTAATCTCGATTTAATCATTTCAATCTTGATTTAATCAATTCAATGTCGATTAAATCATTTCAATCTCGATTAAATCATTTCAATCTCGATTTAATTATTTCAATCTCGATTTAATCATTTCAATCTCGATTAAATCATTTCAATCTGGATTTCATCATTTCAATCTCGATTTAATCATTTCAATATTGATTTAATAATTTCAACCTCGGTTAAAATAACATTTCAATCTCAATTTAATCATTTCAATCTAGATTTATTCATTTCAATCTTGATTTAATCAATTCAATCTCGATTAAATCATTTCAATCTCGATTTTATCATTTCAATCTCGATTTAATCAGTTCAATCTCGATTTAATTATTTCAATCTCGATTTAATCATTTCAATCTCGATTTAATCATTTCAATCTCGATTTAATCATTTCAATCTCGATTTAATCATTTCAATCTCGATTTAATCATTTCAATCTCGATTTAATCATTTCAATCTCGATTTAATCATTTCAATCTCGATTTAATCATTTCAATCTCAATTAAATTAACATTTCAATCTCGATTTAATCATTTCCATCTCCATTTAATCATTTCAACCTCAATTTAATCATTTCAACCTCGATTAAATCACTCGTTTTAATCATGGTTTAATGATTTCAATCTCGATTTAATCATTTCAATCTCGATTAAATTAACATTTCAATCTCTATTAAATTAACATTTCAATCTCGATTAAATTAACATTTCAATCTCGATTAAATTAACATTTCAATCTCAATTTAATCACTTCAATCTCAATTAAATCACTCATTTCAATCTCAATTTAATCATTTCAATCTCGATTTAACCATTTTAATCTCGAATTAATCATTTCTATCTCGAATTAATCATTTCAATCTCGATTTAATCATTTCAATATCGATTTAATCATTTCAATCTCGGTTAAAATAACATTTCAATCTCAATTTAATCATTTCAATCTCGATTTAATCACTAATTTCCAATTCGATTTAATTATTTCAATCTCAATTTTATCATTTCAATCTCAATTTAATCATTTCAATCTCAATTTAATCATTTCAATCTCATTTTAATCATTTCAATCTCAATTTAATCATTTCAATCTCAATTTAATCATTTAAATCTCGATTTAGTCACTCATTTCAATATTGATTTTATCATTTCTATCTTGATTTAATAATGTCAATCTCGATTTAACCATTTTAATCTTGATTTAATCATTTCAATCTCAATTTAATCATTTCAATTTCAATTTAATCATTTCAATCTCAATTTAATCATTTCAATCTCTTTTTAATCATTTCAATCTCGATTTAAACATTTCAATCTCTATTTAATTAACATTTCAATCTCGATTTAATCATTTCAATCTCCATTTAATCATTTCAATCTCAATTTAATCATTTCAATCTCGATTTAATCATTTCAATATCGATTTAATTATTTCAATCTTGATTTTATCATTTCAATCTCGGTTAAAATAACATTTCAATCTCAATTTAATCATTTCTATCTCGATTTAATTATTTCAATCTTGATTTTATCATTTCAATTTCGGTTAAAATAACATTTCAATCTCAATTTAATCATTTCAATCTCGATTAAATCAACCATTTCTATCTCAATTTAATCATTTCAATCTCGATTTAATCATTTTAATCTCGATTTAATCATTTCAATCTCGATTTTACCATTTTAATCTCAAATTAATCATTTCAATCTCGAATTAATCATTTCAATCTCGATTTAATCATTTCAACCTCGGTTAAAATATCATTTCAATCTCAATTTTATCATTTCAATCTAGATTTAATCATTTCAATCTTGATTTAACTATTCAATCTCGATTTAATCATTTCAATCTCGATTTAATCATTTCAATCTCGATTTAATCAGTTCAATCTCTATTTAATCATTTCAATCTCGATTTAATCATTTCAATCTCGATTTAATCATTTCAATCTCGATTTAATCATTTCAATCTCGATTTAATCATTTCAATCTCGATTTAATCATTTCAATCTCGATTTAATCATTTCAATCTCGATTTAATCATTTCAATCTCGGTTAAAATAACATTTAAATCTCAATTTAATCATTTCAATCTCAATTTTATCATTTCAATCTCAATTTAATCATTTCAATCTCAATTTAATCATTTCAATCTCAATTTAATCATTTCAATCTCAATTTAATCATTTAAATCTCGATTTAGTCACTCATTTCAATATTGATTTTATCATTTCTATCTCGATTTAATAATGTCAATCTCGATTTAACCATTTTAATCTTGATTTAATCATTTATATCTCAATTTAATCATTTCAATTTCAATTTAATCATTTCAATCTCAATTTAATCATTTCAATCTCAATTTAATAATTTAAATATCGATTTAGTCACTCATTTCAATATTGATTTTATCATTTCTATCTCGATTTAATCATTTCAATCTCTTTTTAATCATTTCAATCTCGATTTAAACATTTCAATCTCGATGTAATTAACATTTCAATCTCGATTTAATCATATCAATCTCCATTAAATTAACTTATCAATCTCGATTAAATTAACATTTCAATCTCAATTTAATCATTTCAATCTCAATTTAATCATTTAAATCTCAATTTAATCATTTCAATCTCAATTAAATCATTTCAATCTCGATTAAATCACTCATTTCAAGATCGATTTAATCATTTCAATCTCGATTTAATCATTTCAACCTCGATTTAATCATTTCAATCTCGAATCAATCATTTCAGTCTCGATTTAATCATTTCAATCTCGATTTAATCATTTCAATCTCAATTTAATAATTTCAATCTCGATTTAATCATTAAAATCTCGATTTAATCATTTAAATATCGATTTAATTATTTCAATCTTGATTTTATCATTTCAATCTCGGTTAAAATAACATTTCAATTTCAATTTAATCATTTCTATCTCGATTTAATTATTTCAATCTTGATTTTATCATTTCAATCTCGGTTAAAATAACATTTCAATCTCAATTTAATCATTTCCATCTCGATTAAATCACCCATTTCAATCTCAATTATATAATTTCAATCTCGATTTAAACATTTTAATCTCGATTTAATCATTTCAATTTCGATTTAATCATTTCAATCTCAAATTAATCATTTTAATCTCGATTTTACCATTTTAATCTCAAATTAATCATTTCAATCTCGAATTAATCTTTCAATCTCGATTTAATCATTTCAATATCGATTTAATCATTTCAATATCGATTTAATCATTTCAACCTCGGTTAAAATAACATTTCAATCTCAATTTAATAATTTTAATCTCGATTTTACCATTTTAATCTCAAATTAATCATTTCAATCTCGAATTAATCATTTCAATCTCGATTTAATCATTTCAATATCGATTTAATCATTTCAACCTAGGTTAAAATAACATTTCAATCTCAATTTAATCATTTAAATCTCGATTTAATCATTTCAATCTTGATTTAATCATTTCAATCTCCATTTAATCATTTCAATCTCGATTTAATCATTTCAATCTCCATTTAATCATTTCAATCTCGATTTAATCATTTCAATCTCGATTAAATCATTTCAATCTTGATTTAATCATTTCAATCTCGATTTAATCATTTCAATCTCAATTTAATCATTTCAATCTCAATTAAATTAACTTATTAATCTCGATTAAATTAACATTTCAATCTCAATTTAATCATTTCAATCTCAATTTAATCATTTCAAACTCAATTTAATCATTTCAATCTCAATTAAATCATTTCAATCTCGATTAAATCACTCATTTCAAGATCGATTTAATCATTTCAATCTCGATTAAATCACTCATTTCAAGATCGATTTAATCATTTCAATCTCGATTTAATCATTTCAAACTCGATTTAATAATTTCAATCTCGATATAATCATTTCAATCTCGATTTAATCATTTCAATATCGATTTAATTATTTCAATCTTGAATTTATCATTTCAATCTCGGTTAAAATAACATTTCAATCTCAATTTAATCATTTTTATCTCGATTTAATTATTTCAATCTTGATTTTATCATTTCAATTTCGGTTAAAATAACATTTCAATCTCAATTTAATCATTTCTATCTCGATTAAATCACCCATTTCAATCTCAATTTAATTATTTCAATCTCGATTTAATCATTTTAATCTCGATTTAATCATTTCAATCTCGATTTTACCATTTTAATCTCAAATTAATCATTTTAATCTCGAATTAATCATTTCAATCTCGATTTAATCATTTCCACCTCGGTTAAAATAACATTTCAATCTCAATTTATTCATTTTAATCTCGATTTTACCATTTTAATCTCAAATTAATCATTTCAATCTCGAATTAATCATTTCAATCTCGATTTAATCATTTCAATATCGATTTAATCATTTCAACCTCGGTTAAAATAACATTTCAATCTCAATTTTATCATTTCAATCTAGATTTAATCATTTCAATCTTGATTTAACATTTCAATCTCGATTTAATCATTTCAATCTCGATTTAATCATTTCAATCTCGATTTAATCAGTTCAATCTCTATTTAATCATTTCAATCTCGATTTAATCATTTCAATCTCGATTTAATCATTTCAATCTCGATTTAATCATTTCAATCTCGATTTAATCATTTCAATCTCGATTTAATCATTTCAATCTCGATTTAATCATTTCAATCTCGATTTAATCATTTCAATCTCAATTAAATTAACATTTCAATCTTGATTTAATCATTTCCATCTCCATTTAATCATTTCAATCTCAATTTAATCATTTCAACCTCGATTAAATCACTCGCTTTAATCTTGATTTAATGATTTCAATCTCGATTTAATCATTTCAATCTCGATTAAATTAACATTTCAATCTCGATTAAATTATCATTTCAATCTCGATTAAATTAACATTTCAATCTCGATTAAATTAACATTTGAATCTCAATTTAATCACTTCAATCTCGATTTAATCATTTCAATCTCGATTTAACCATTTTAATCTCGAATTAATCATTTCAATCTCGAATTAATCATTTCAATCTCGATTTAATCATTTCAATATCGATTTAATCATTTCAATCTCGGTTAAAATAACATTTCAATCTCAATTTAATCATTTCAATCTCGGTTAAAATAACATTTCAATCTCAATTTAATCATTTCAATCTCGATTTAATCACTAATTTCAAATTCGATTTAATCATTTCAATCTCAATTTTATCATTTCAATCTCAATTTAATCATTTCAATCTCAATTTAATCATTTCAATCTCAATTTAATCATTTCAATCTCAATTTAATCATTTAAATCTCGATTTAGTCACTCATTTCAATATTGATTTTATCATTTCTATCTCGATTTAATAATGTCAATCTCGATTTAACCATTTTAATCTTGATTTAATCATTTCAATCTCAATTTAATCATTTCAATTTCAATTTAATCATTTCAATCTCAATTTAATCATTTCAATCTCAATTTAATAATTTAAATATCGATTTAGTCACTCATTTCAATATTGATTTTATCATTTCTATCTCGATTTAATCATTTCAATCTCTTTTTAATCATTTCAATCTCGATTTAAACATTTCAATCTCGATGTAATTAACATTTCAATCTCGATTTAATCATTTCAATCTCCATTTAATGATTTCAATCTCAATTTAATCATTTCAATCTCAATTTAATCATTTCAATCTCGATTAAATCTTTCATTTCAAACTCAATTTAATCATTTCAATCTCGATTTAATCATTTCAATCTTGATTTTATCATTTCAATCTCGATTTAATCATTTCAATCTCGATTTAATCATTTCAATCTCGATTTAATCATTTCAATCTCGATTTAATCATTTCAATCTCGATTTAATCGTTTCAATCTGGATTTCATCATTTCAATCTCGATTTAATCATTTCAATCTTGATTTAATCATTTCAATCTCGATTCAATAATTTCAATATCGATTTAATCATTTCAACCTCGGTTAAAATAACATTTCAATCTCAATTTAATTACTTCAATCTCGATTAAATCACTCATTTCAATCTCGATTTAATCATTTCAATCTCAATTTAAACATTTCAATCTCGATTTAACCATTTCAATCACGATTTTATCATTTCAAGCTCGATTTAATCATTTCAAGCTCGATTTAATCATTTCAATGTCGATTTAATCATTTCAATCTCGATTTCATCATTTCAATCTCAATTTAATCATTTCAATCTCGATTTAATCATTTTAATCTCAATTTAATCATTTTAATCTCAATTTAATCATTTCAATCTCGATTTAATCATTTCAATCTCGATTTAATCATTTCAATCTCGATTAAATCTTTCATTTCAAACTCAATTTAATCATTTCAATCTCGATTTAATCATTTCAATCTCGATTAAATCATTTCAATCTTGATTTAATCATTTCAATCTCGATTTAATCATTTCAATCTCGATTTAATCATTTCAATCTCAATTAAATTAACTTATTAATCTCGATTAAATTAACATTTCAATCTCAATTTAATCATTTCAATCTCAATTTAATCATTTCAAAATCAATTTAATCATTTCAATCTCAATTAAATCATTTCAATCTCGATTAAATCACTCATTTCAAGATCGATTTAATCATTTCAATCTCGATTAAATCACTCATTTCAAGATCGATTTAATCATTTCAATCTCGATTTAATCATTTCAATCTCGATTTAATCATTTCAATCTCGATATAATCATTTCAATCTCGATTTAATCATTTCAATATCGATTTAATTATTTCAATCTTGATTTTATCATTTCAATCTCGGTTAAAATAACATTTCAATCTCAATTTAATCATTTCTATCTCGATTTAATTATTTCAATCTTGATTTTATCATTTCAATTTCGGTTAAAATAACATTTCAATATCAATTTAATCATTTCTATCTCGATTCAATTATTTCAATCTTGATTTTATCATTTCAATTTCGGTTAAAATAACATTTCAATCTCAATTTAATCATTTCAATCTCGATTAAATCACCCATTTCAATCTCAATTTAATCATTTCAATCTCGATTTAATCATTTTAATCTCGATTTAATCATTTCAATCTCGATTTTACCATTTTAATCTCAAATTAATCATTTTAATCTCGAATTAATCATTTCAATCTCGATTTAATCATTTCCACCTCGGTTAAAATAACATTTCAATCTCAATTTAATCATTTCAATCTCGGTTAAAATAACATTTCAATCTCAATTTAATCATTTCAATCTCGATTTAATCACTAATTTCAAATTCGATTTAATCATTTCAATCTCAATTTTATCATTTCAATCTCAATTTAATCATTTCAATCTCAATTTAATTATTTCAATCTTAATTTAATCATTTCAATCTCAATTTAATCATTTAAATCTCGATTTAGTCACTCATTTCAATATTGATTTTATCATTTCTATCTCGATTTAATAATGTCAATCTCGATTTAACCATTTTAATCTTGATTTAATCATTTCAATCTCAATTTAATCATTTTAATTTCAATTTAATCATTTCAATCTCAATTTAATCATTTCAATCTCAATTTAATAATTTAAATATCGATTTAGTCACTCATTTCAATATTGATTTTATCATTTCTATCTCGATTTAATCATTTCAATCTCTTTTTAATCATTTCAATCTCGATTTAAACATTTCAATCTCGATGTAATTAACATTTCAATCTCGATTTAATCATTTCAATCTCCATTTAATCATTTCAATCTCAATTTAATCATTTCAATCTCAATTTAATCATTTCAATCTCGATTAAATCTTTCATTTCAAACTCAATTTAATCATTTCAATCTCGATTTAATCAATTCAATCTTGATTTTATCATTTCAATCTCGATTTAATCATTTCAATCTCGATTTAATCATTTCAATCTCGATTTAATCATTTCAATCTCGATTTAATCATTTCAATCTCGATTTAATCGTTTCAATCTGGATTTCATCATTTCAATCTCGATTTAATCATTTCAATCTTGATTAAATCATTTCAATCTCGATTCAATCATTTCAATATCGATTTAATCATTTCAACCTCGGTTAAAATAACATTTCAATCTCAATTTAATTACTTCAATCTCGATTAAATCACTTATTTCAATCTCGATTTAATCATTTCAATCTCAATTTAAACATTTCAATCTCGATTTAACCATTTTAATCACGATATTATCATTTCAAGCTCGATTTAATCATTTCAAGCTCGATTTAATCATTTCAATCTCGATTTAACCATTTCAATCTCGATTTCATCATTTCAATCTCAATTTAATCATTTCAATCTCGATTTAATCATTTTAATCTCAATTTAATCATTGTCATCTCAATTTAATCATTTCAATCTCAATTTAATCATTTCAATCTCGATTAAATCTTTCATTTCAAACTCAATTTAATCATTTCAATCTCGATTTAATCATTTCAATCTCGATTAAATCATTTCAATCTTCATTTAATCATTTCAATCTCGATTTAATCATTTCAATCTCGATTTAATCATTTCAATCTCAATTAAATTAACTTATTAATCTCGATTAAATTAACATTTCAATCTCAATTTAATCATTTCAATCTCAATTTAATCATTTCAAAATCAATTTAATCATTTCAATCTCAATTAAATCATTTCAATCTCGATTAAATCACTCATTTCAAGATCGATTAAATCACTCATTTCAAGATCGATTTAATCATTTCAATCTCGATTAAATCACTCATTTCAAGATCGATTTAATCATTTCAATCTCGATTTAATCATTTCAATCTCGATTTAATCATTTCAATCTCGATATAATCATTTCAATCTCGATTTAATCATTTCAATATCGATTTAATTATTTCAATCTTGATTTTATCATTTCAATCTCGGTTAAAATAACATTTCAATCTCGATTTAATCATTTTAATCTCGATTTAATCATTTCAATCTCGATTTTACCATTTTAATCTCAAATTAATCATTTTAATCTCGAATTAATCATTTCAATCTCGATTTAATCATTTCCACCTCGGTTAAAATAACATTTCAATCTCAATTTAATCATTTTAATCTCGATTTTACCATTTTAATCTCAAATTAATCATTTCAATCTCGAATTAATCATTTCAATCTCGATTTAATCATTTCAATATCGATTTAATCATTTCAACCTCGGTTAAAATAACATTTCAATCTCAATTTTATCATTTCAATCTAGATTTAATCATTTCAATCTTGATTTAACATTTCAATCTCGATTTAATCATTTCAATCTCGATTTAATCATTTCAATCTCGATTTAATCAGTTCAATCTCTATTTAATCATTTCAATCTCGATTTAATCATTTCAATCTCGATTTAATCATTTCAATCTCGATTTAATCATTTCAATCTCGATTTAATCATTTCAATCTCGATTTAATCATTTCAATCTCGATTTAATCATTTCAATCTCAATTAAATTAACATTTCAATCTTGATTTAACCATTTTAATCTCGAATTAATCATTTCAATCTCGATTTAATCATTTCAATCTCGATTTAATCATTTCAATCTCGATTTAATCATTTCAATCTCAATTAAATTAACATTTCAATCTTGATTTAATCATTTCCATCTCCATTTAATCATTTCAATCTCAATTTAATCATTTCAACCTCGATTAAATCACTCGTTTTAATCTTGATTTAATGATTTCAATCTCGATTTAATCATTTCAATCTCGATTAAATCAACATTACAATCTCGATTAAATTATCATTTCAATCTCGATTAAATTAACATTTCAATCTCGATTAAATTAACATTTCAATCTCAATTTAATCACTTCAATCTCGATTTAATCATTTCAATCTCGATTTAACCATTTTAATCTCGAATTAATCATTTCAATCTCGAATTAATCATTTCAATCTCGATTTAATCATTTCAATATCGATTTAATCATTTCAATCTCGGTTAAAATAACATTTCAATCTCAATTTAATCATTTCAATCTCGGTTAAAATAACATTTCAATCTCAATTTAATCATTTTAATCTCGATTTTACCATTTTAATCTCAAATTAATCATTTCAATCTCGAATTAATCATTTCAATCTCGATTTAATCATTTCAATATCGATTTAATCATTTCAACCTCGGTTAAAATAACATTTCAATCTCAATTTTATCATTTCAATCTAGATTTAATCATTTCAATCTTGATTTAACATTTCAATCTCGATTTAATCATTTCAATCTCGATTTAATCATTTCAATCTCGATTTAATCAGTTCAATCTCTATTTAATCATTTCAATCTCGATTGAATCATTTCAATCTCGATTTAATCATTTCAAGCTCGATTTAATCATTTCAAGCTCGATTTAATCATTTCAATCTCGATTTAACCATTTCAATCTCGATTTCATCATTTCAATCTCAATTTAATCATTTCAATCTCGATTTAATCATTTTAATCTCAATTTAATCATTGTCATCTCAATTTAATCATTTCAATCTCAATTTAATCATTTCAATCTCGATTAAATCTTTCATTTCAAACTCAATTTAATCATTTCAATCTCGATTTAATCATTTCAATCTCGATTAAATCATTTCAATCTTCATTTAATCATTTCAATCTCGATTTAATCATTTCAATCTCGATTTAATCATTTCAATCTCAATTAAATTAACTTATTAATCTCGATTAAATTAACATTTCAATCTCAATTTAATCATTTCAATCTCAATTTAATCATTTCAAAATCAATTTAATCATTTCAATCTCAATTAAATCATTTCAATCTCGATTAAATCACTCATTTCAAGATCGATTAAATCACTCATTTCAAGATCGATTTAATCATTTCAATCTCGATTAAATCACTCATTTCAAGATCGATTTAATCATTTCAATCTCGATTTAATCATTTCAATCTCGATTTAATCATTTCAATCTCGATATAATCATTTCAATCTCGATTTAATCATTTCAATATCGATTTAATTATTTCAATCTTGATTTTATCATTTCAATCTCGGTTAAAATAACATTTCAATCTCGATTTAATCATTTTAATCTCGATTTAATCATTTCAATCTCGATTTTACCATTTTAATCTCAAATTAATCATTTTAATCTCGAATTAATCATTTCAATCTCGATTTAATCATTTCCACCTCGGTTAAAATAACATTTCAATCTCAATTTAATCATTTTAATCTCGATTTTACCATTTTAATCTCAAATTAATCATTTAAATCTCGAATTAATCATTTCAATCTCGATTTAATCATTTCAATATCCATTTAATCATTTCAACCTCGGTTAAAATAACATTTAAATCTCAATTTTATCATTTCAATCTAGATTTAATCATTTCAATCTTGATTTAACATTTCAATCTCGATTTAATCATTTCAATCTCGATTTAATCATTTCAATCTCGATTTAATCAGTTCAATCTCTATTTAATCATTTCAATCTCGATTTAATCATTTCAATCTCGATTTAATCATTTCAATCTCGATTTAATCATTTCAATCTCGATTTAATCATTTCAATCTCGATTTAATCATTTCAATCTCGATTTAATCATTTCAATCTCAATTAAATTAACATTTCAATCTTGATTTAACCATTTTAATCTCGAATTAATCATTTCAATCTCGATTTAATCATTTCAATCTCGATTTAATCATTTCAATCTCGATTTAATCATTTCAATCTCAATTAAATTAACATTTCAATCTTGATTTAATCATTTCCATCTCCATTTAATCATTTCAATCTCAATTTAATCATTTCAACCTCGATTAAATCACTCGTTTTAATCTTGATTTAATGATTTCAATCTCGATTTAATCATTTCAATCTCGATTAAATCAACATTACAATCTCGATTAAATTATCATTTCAATCTCGATTAAATTAACATTTCAATCTCGATTAAATTAACATTTCAATCTCAATTTAATCACTTCAATCTCGATTTAATCATTTCAATCTCGATTTAACCATTTTAATCTCGAATTAATCATTTCAATCTCGAATTAATCATTTCAATCTCGATTTAATCATTTCAATATCGATTTAATCATTTCAATCTCGGTTAAAATAACATTTCAATCTCAATTTAATCATTTCAATCTCGGTTAAAATAACATTTCAATCTCAATTTAATCATTTTAATCTCGATTTTACCATTTTAATCTCAAATTAATCATTTCAATCTCGAATTAATCATTTCAATCTCGATTTAATCATTTCAATATCGATTTAATCATTTCAACCTCGGTTAAAATAACATTTCAATCTCAATTTTATCATTTCAATCTAGATTTAATCATTTCAATCTTGATTTAACATTTCAATCTCGATTTAATCATTTCAATCTCGATTTAATCATTTCAATCTCGATTTAATCAGTTCAATCTCTATTTAATCATTTCAATCTCGATTGAATCATTTCAATCTCGATTTAATCATTTCAAGCTCGATTTAATCATTTCAAGCTCGATTTAATCATTTCAATCTCGATTTAACCATTTCAATCTCGATTTCATCATTTCAATCTCAATTTAATCATTTCAATCTCGATTTAATCATTTTAATCTCAATTTAATCATTGTCATCTCAATTTAATCATTTCAATCTCAATTTAATCATTTCAATCTCGATTAAATCTTTCATTTCAAACTCAATTTAATCATTTCAATCTCGATTTAATCATTTCAATCTCGATTAAATCATTTCAATCTTCATTTAATCATTTCAATCTCGATTTAATCATTTCAATCTCGATTTAATCATTTCAATCTCAATTAAATTAACTTATTAATCTCGATTAAATTAACATTTCAATCTCAATTTAATCATTTCAATCTCAATTTAATCATTTCAAAATCAATTTAATCATTTCAATCTCAATTAAATCATTTCAATCTCGATTAAATCACTCATTTCAAGATCGATTAAATCACTCATTTCAAGATCGATTTAATCATTTCAATCTCGATTAAATCACTCATTTCAAGATCGATTTAATCATTTCAATCTCGATTTAATCATTTCAATCTCGATTTAATCATTTCAATCTCGATATAATCATTTCAATCTCGATTTAATCATTTCAATATCGATTTAATTATTTCAATCTTGATTTTATCATTTCAATCTCGGTTAAAATAACATTTCAATCTCGATTTAATCATTTTAATCTCGATTTAATCATTTCAATCTCGATTTTACCATTTTAATCTCAAATTAATCATTTTAATCTCGAATTAATCATTTCAATCTCGATTTAATCATTTCCACCTCGGTTAAAATAACATTTCAATCTCAATTTAATCATTTTAATCTCGATTTTACCATTTTAATCTCAAATTAATCATTTAAATCTCGAATTAATCATTTCAATCTCGATTTAATCATTTCAATATCCATTTAATCATTTCAACCTCGGTTAAAATAACATTTAAATCTCAATTTTATCATTTCAATCTAGATTTAATCATTTCAATCTTGATTTAACATTTCAATCTCGATTTAATCATTTCAATCTCGATTTAATCATTTCAATCTCGATTTAATCAGTTCAATCTCTATTTAATCATTTCAATCTCGATTTAATCATTTCAATCTCGATTTAATCATTTCAATCTCGATTTAATCATTTCAATCTCGATTTAATCATTTCAATCTCGATTTAATCATTTCAATCTCGATTTAATCATTTCAATCTCGATTTAATCATTTCAATCTCGATTTAATCATTTCAATCTCGATTTAATCAGTTCAATCTCTATTTAATCATTTCAATCTCGATTTAATCATTTCAATCTCGATTTAATCATTTCAATCTCGATTTAATCATTTCAATCTCAATTAAATTAACATTTCAATCTTGATTTAATCATTTCCATCTCCATTTAATCATTTCAATCTCAATTTAATCATTTCAACCTCGATTAAATCACTCGTTTTAATCTTGATTTAATGATTTCAATCTCGATTTAATCATTTCAATCTCGATTAAATCAACATTACAATCTCGATTAAATTATCATTTCAATCTCGATTAAATTAACATTTCAATCTCGATTAAATTAACATTTCAATCTCAATTTAATCACTTCAATCTCGATTTAATCATTTCAATCTCGATTTAACCATTTTAATCTCGAATTAATCATTTCAATCTCGAATTAATCATTTCAATCTCGATTTAATCATTTCAATATCGATTTAATCATTTCAATCTCGGTTAAAATAACATTTCAATCTCAATTTAATCATTTCAATCTCGGTTAAAATAACATTTCAATCTCAATTTAATCATTTTAATCTCGATTTTACCATTTTAATCTCAAATTAATCATTTCAATCTCGAATTAATCATTTCAATCTCGATTTAATCATTTCAATATCGATTTAATCATTTCAACCTCGGTTAAAATAACATTTCAATCTCAATTTTATCATTTCAATCTAGATTTAATCATTTCAATCTTGATTTAACATTTCAATCTCGATTTAATCATTTCAATCTCGATTTAATCATTTCAATCTCGATTTAATCAGTTCAATCTCTATTTAATCATTTCAATCTCGATTTAATCATTTCAATCTCGATTTAATCATTTCAAGCTCGATTTAATCATTTCAAGCTCGATTTAATCATTTCAATCTCGATTTAACCATTTCAATCTCGATTTCATCATTTCAATCTCAATTTAATCATTTCAATCTCGATTTAATCATTTTAATCTCAATTTAATCATTGTCATCTCAATTTAATCATTTCAATCTCAATTTAATCATTTCAATCTCGATTAAATCTTTCATTTCAAACTCAATTTAATCATTTCAATCTCGATTTAATCATTTCAATCTCGATTAAATCATTTCAATCTTCATTTAATCATTTCAATCTCGATTTAATCATTTCAATCTCGATTTAATCATTTCAATCTCAATTAAATTAACTTATTAATCTCGATTAAATTAACATTTCAATCTCAATTTAATCATTTCAATCTCAATTTAATCATTTCAAAATCAATTTAATCATTTCAATCTCAATTAAATCATTTCAATCTCGATTAAATCACTCATTTCAAGATCGATTAAATCACTCATTTCAAGATCGATTTAATCATTTCAATCTCGATTAAATCACTCATTTCAAGATCGATTTAATCATTTCAATCTCGATTTAATCATTTCAATCTCGATTTAATCATTTCAATCTCGATATAATCATTTCAATCTCGATTTAATCATTTCAATATCGATTTAATTATTTCAATCTTGATTTTATCATTTCAATCTCGGTTAAAATAACATTTCAATCTCGATTTAATCATTTTAATCTCGATTTAATCATTTCAATCTCGATTTTACCATTTTAATCTCAAATTAATCATTTTAATCTCGAATTAATCATTTCAATCTCGATTTAATCATTTCCACCTCGGTTAAAATAACATTTCAA
The DNA here is from genome assembly GCF_980474605.1 of Leiobunum rupestre. NCBI lineage: Eukaryota > Metazoa > Arthropoda > Arachnida > Opiliones > Sclerosomatidae > Leiobunum > Leiobunum rupestre. Next base: position 25,061,582 of record NC_143394.1, on the reverse strand, counting down.
TCTCAATTTAATCATTTTAATCTCGATTTTACCATTTTAATCTCAAATTAATCATTTAAATCTCGAATTAATCATTTCAATCTCGATTTAATCATTTCAATATCGATTTAATCATTTCAACCTCGGTTAAAATAACATTTCAATCTCAATTTTATCATTTCAATCTAGATTTAATCATTTCAATCTTGATTTAACATTTCAATCTCGATTTAATCATTTCAATCTCGATTTAATCATTTCAATCTCGATTTAATCAGTTCAATCTCTATTTAATCATTTCAATCTCGATTTAATCATTTCAATCTCGATTTAATCATTTCAATCTCGATTTAATCATTTCAATCTCGATTTAATCATTTCAATCTCGATTTAATCATTTCAATCTCGATTTAATCATTTCAATCTCGATTTAATCATTTCAATCTCGATTTAATCATTTCAATCTCGATTTAATCATTTCAATCTCAATTAAATTAACATTTCAATCTTGATTTAATCATTTCCATCTCCATTTAATCATTTCAATCTCAATTTAATCATTTCAACCTCGATTAAATCACTCGTTTTAATCTTGATTTAATGATTTCAATCTCGATTTAATCATTTCAATCTCGATTAAATCAACATTACAATCTCGATTAAATTATCATTTCAATCTCGATTAAATTAACATTTCAATCTCGATTAAATTAACATTTCAATCTCAATTTAATCACTTCAATCTCGATTTAATCATTTCAATCTCGATTTAACCATTTTAATCTCGAATTAATCATTTCAATCTCGAATTAATCATTTCAATCTCGATTTAATCATTTCAATATCGATTTAATCATTTCAATCTCGGTTAAAATAACATTTCAATCTCAATTTAATCATTTCAATCTCGGTTAAAATAACATTTCAATCTCGTTTTAATCATTTCAATCTCAATTTAAACATTTCAATCTCGATTTAACCATTTCAATCACGATTTTATCATTTCAAGCTCGATTTAATCATTTCAAGCTCGATTTAATCATTTCAATCTCGATTTAATCATTTCAATTTCGATTTCATCATTTCAATCTCAATTTTATCATTTCAATCTCGATTTAATCATTTTCATCTCAATTTAATCATTTTAATCTCAATTTAATCATTTCAATCTCGATTTAATCATTTCAATCTCAATTTAATCATTTCAATCTCGATTAAATCTTTCATTTCAAACTCAATTTAATCATTTCAATCTCGATTTAATCATTTCAATCTTGATTTTGTCATTTCAATCTCGATTTAATCATTTCAATCTCGATTTAATCATTTCAATCTCGATTTAATCATTTCAATCTCGATTTAATCATTTCAATCTCGATTTAATCATTTCAATCTGGATTTCATCATTTCAATCTCGATTTAATCATTTCAATATCGATTTAATTATTTCAACCTTAGTTAAAATAACATTTCAATCTCAATTTAATCATTTCAATCTAGATTTATTCATTTCAATCTTGTGTTAATCAATTCAATCTCGATTAAATCATTTCAATCTCGATTAAATCATTTCAATCTCAATTTAATCATTTCAATCTCGATTTAATCAGTTCAATCTCGATTTAATCATTTCAATCTCGATTTAATCATTTCAATCTTGATTTAATCATTTCAATCTCGATTTAATCATTTCAATCTCGATTTAATCATTTCAATCTCGATTTAATCATTTCAATCTCGATTTAATCATTTCAATCTCAATTAAATTAACATTTCAATCTCGATTTAATCATTTCCATCTCCATTTAATCATTTCAATCTCAATTTAATCATTTCAACCTCAATAAAATCACTCGTTTTAATCTTGGTTTAATGATTTCAATCTCGATTTAATCATTTCAATCTCGATTAAATTAACATTTCAATCTCGATTAAATTAACATTTCAATCTCGATTAAATTAACATTTCAATCTCGATTAAATTAACATTTCAATCTCGATTAAATTAACATTTCAATCTCGATTAAATTAACATTTCAATCTCGATTAAATTAACATTTCAATCTCAATTTAATCACTTCAATCTCAATTAAATCACTCATTTCAATCTCAATTTAATCATTTCAATCTCGATTTAATCATTTCAATCTCGATTTAACCATTTTAATCTCGAATTAATCATTTCAATCTCGAATTAATCATTTCAATCTCGATTTAATCATTTCAATATCAATTTAATCATTTCAATCTCGGTTAAAATAACATTTCAATCTCAATTTAATCATTTCAATCTCGATTTAATCACTAATTTCAAATTCGATTTAATCATTTCAATCTCAATTTTATCATTTCAATCTCAATTTAATCATTTCAATCTCAATTTAATCATTTCAATCTCAATTTAATCATTTCAATCTCAATTTAATCATTTCAATCTCAATTTAATCATTTCAATCTCAATTTAATCATTTCAATCTCAATTTAATCATTTCAATCTCAATTTAATCATTTCAATCTCAATTTAATCATTTAAATTTCGATTTAGTCACTCATTTCAATATTGATTTTATCATTTCTATCTCGATTTAATAATGTCAATCTCGATTTAACCATTTTAATCTTGATTTAATCATTTCAATCTCAATGAAATCATTTCAATTTCAATTTAATCAATTCAATCTCAATTTAATCATTTCAATCTCAATTTAATCATTTCAATCTCGATTAAATCTTTCATTTCAAACTCAATTTAATCATTTCAATCTCGATTTAATCATTTCAATCTTGATTTTATCATTTCAATCTCGATTTAATCATTTCAATCTCGATTTAATCATTTCAATCTCGATTTAATCATTTCAATCTCGATTTAATCATTTCAATCTCGATTTAATCGTTTCAATCTGGATTTCATCATTTCAATCTCGATTTAATCATTTCAATCTTGATTTAATCATTTCAATCTCGATTCAATCATTTCAATATCGATTTAATCATTTCAACCTCGGTTAAAATAACATTTCAATCTCAATTTAATTACTTCAATCTCAATTTAAACATGTCAATCTCGATTTAACCATTTCAATCACGATTTTATCATTTCAAGCTCGGTTAAAATAACATTTCAATCTCAATTTAATCATTTCAATCTAGATTTATTCATTTCAATCTTGATTTATTCAATTCAATCTCGATTTTATCATTTCAATCTCGATTTAATCAGTTCAATCTCGATTTAATTATTTCAATCTCAATTTAATCATTTCAATTTCAATTTAATCATTTCAATCTCAATTTAATCATTTCAATCTCAATTTAATAATTTAAATATCGATTTAGTCACTCATTTCAATATTGATTTTATCATTTCTATCTCGATTTAATCATTTCAATCTCTTTTTAATCATTTCAATCTCGATTTAAACATTTCAATCTCGATGTAATTAACATTTCAATCTCGATTTAATCATATCAATCTCCATTAAATTAACTTATCAATCTCGATTAAATTAACATTTCAATCTCAATTTAATCATTTCAATCTCAATTTAATCATTTCAATCTCAATTTAATCATTTCAATCTCAATTAAATCATTTCAATCTCGATTAAATCACTCATTTCAAGATCGATTTAATCATTTCAATCTCGATTTAATCATTTCAACCTCGATTAAATCACTCGCTTTAATCTTGATTTAATGATTTCAATCTCGATTTAATCATTTCAATCTCGATTAAATTAACATTTCAATCTCGATTAAATTATCATTTCAATCTCGATTAAATTAACATTTCAATCTCGATTAAATTAACATTTGAATCTCAATTTAATCACTTCAATCTCGATTTAATCATTTCAATCTCGATTTAACCATTTTAATCTCGAATTAATCATTTCAATCTCGAATTAATCATTTCAATCTCGATTTAATCATTTCAATATCGATTTAATCATTTCAATCTCGGTTAAAATAACATTTCAATCTCAATTTAATCATTTCAATCTCGGTTAAAATAACATTTCAATCTCAATTTAATCATTTCAATCTCGATTTAATCACTAATTTCAAATTCGATTTAATCATTTCAATCTCAATTTTATCATTTCAATCTCAATTTAATCATTTCAATCTCAATTTAATCATTTCAATCTCAATTTAAACATTTCAATCTCGATTTAACCATTTCAATCACGATTTTATCATTTCAAGCTCGATTTAATCATTTCAAGCTCGATTTAATCATTTCAATGTCGATTTAATCATTTCAATCTCGATTTCATCATTTCAATCTCAATTTAATCATTTCAATCTCGATTTAATCATTTTAATCTCAATTTAATCATTTTAATCTCAATTTAATCATTTCAATCTCGATTTAATCATTTCAATCTCGATTTAATCATTTCAATCTCGATTAAATCTTTCATTTCAAACTCAATTTAATCATTTCAATCTCGATTTAATCATTTCAATCTCGATTAAATCATTTCAATCTTGATTTAATCATTTCAATCTCGATTTAATCATTTCAATCTCGATTTAATCATTTCAATCTCAATTAAATTAACTTATTAATCTCGATTAAATTAACATTTCAATCTCAATTTAATCATTTCAATCTCAATTTAATCATTTCAAAATCAATTTAATCATTTCAATCTCAATTAAATCATTTCAATCTCGATTAAATCACTCATTTCAAGATCGATTTAATCATTTCAATCTCGATTAAATCACTCATTTCAAGATCGATTTAATCATTTCAATCTCGATTTAATCATTTCAATCTCGATTTAATCATTTCAATCTCGATATAATCATTTCAATCTCGATTTAATCATTTCAATATCGATTTAATTATTTCAATCTTGATTTTATCATTTCAATCTCGGTTAAAATAACATTTCAATCTCAATTTAATCATTTCTATCTCGATTTAATTATTTCAATCTTGATTTTATCATTTCAATTTCGGTTAAAATAACATTTCAATATCAATTTAATCATTTCTATCTCGATTCAATTATTTCAATCTTGATTTTATCATTTCAATTTCGGTTAAAATAACATTTCAATCTCAATTTAATCATTTCAATCTCGATTAAATCACCCATTTCAATCTCAATTTAATCATTTCAATCTCGATTTAATCATTTTAATCTCGATTTAATCATTTCAATCTCGATTTTACCATTTTAATCTCAAATTAATCATTTTAATCTCGAATTAATCATTTCAATCTCGATTTAATCATTTCCACCTCGGTTAAAATAACATTTCAATCTCAATTTAATCATTTCAATCTCGGTTAAAATAACATTTCAATCTCAATTTAATCATTTCAATCTCGATTTAATCACTAATTTCAAATTCGATTTAATCATTTCAATCTCAATTTTATCATTTCAATCTCAATTTAATCATTTCAATCTCAATTTAATTATTTCAATCTTAATTTAATCATTTCAATCTCAATTTAATCATTTAAATCTCGATTTAGTCACTCATTTCAATATTGATTTTATCATTTCTATCTCGATTTAATAATGTCAATCTCGATTTAACCATTTTAATCTTGATTTAATCATTTCAATCTCAATTTAATCATTTTAATTTCAATTTAATCATTTCAATCTCAATTTAATCATTTCAATCTCAATTTAATAATTTAAATATCGATTTAGTCACTCATTTCAATATTGATTTTATCATTTCTATCTCGATTTAATCATTTCAATCTCTTTTTAATCATTTCAATCTCGATTTAAACATTTCAATCTCGATGTAATTAACATTTCAATCTCGATTTAATCATTTCAATCTCCATTTAATCATTTCAATCTCAATTTAATCATTTCAATCTCAATTTAATCATTTCAATCTCGATTAAATCTTTCATTTCAAACTCAATTTAATCATTTCAATCTCGATTTAATCAATTCAATCTTGATTTTATCATTTCAATCTCGATTTAATCATTTCAATCTCGATTTAATCATTTCAATCTCGATTTAATCATTTCAATCTCGATTTAATCATTTCAATCTCGATTTAATCGTTTCAATCTGGATTTCATCATTTCAATCTCGATTTAATCATTTCAATCTTGATTAAATCATTTCAATCTCGATTCAATCATTTCAATATCGATTTAATCATTTCAACCTCGGTTAAAATAACATTTCAATCTCAATTTAATTACTTCAATCTCGATTAAATCACTTATTTCAATCTCGATTTAATCATTTCAATCTCAATTTAAACATTTCAATCTCGATTTAACCATTTTAATCACGATATTATCATTTCAAGCTCGATTTAATCATTTCAAGCTCGATTTAATCATTTCAATCTCGATTTAACCATTTCAATCTCGATTTCATCATTTCAATCTCAATTTAATCATTTCAATCTCGATTTAATCATTTTAATCTCAATTTAATCATTGTCATCTCAATTTAATCATTTCAATCTCAATTTAATCATTTCAATCTCGATTAAATCTTTCATTTCAAACTCAATTTAATCATTTCAATCTCGATTTAATCATTTCAATCTCGATTAAATCATTTCAATCTTCATTTAATCATTTCAATCTCGATTTAATCATTTCAATCTCGATTTAATCATTTCAATCTCAATTAAATTAACTTATTAATCTCGATTAAATTAACATTTCAATCTCAATTTAATCATTTCAATCTCAATTTAATCATTTCAAAATCAATTTAATCATTTCAATCTCAATTAAATCATTTCAATCTCGATTAAATCACTCATTTCAAGATCGATTAAATCACTCATTTCAAGATCGATTTAATCATTTCAATCTCGATTAAATCACTCATTTCAAGATCGATTTAATCATTTCAATCTCGATTTAATCATTTCAATCTCGATTTAATCATTTCAATCTCGATATAATCATTTCAATCTCGATTTAATCATTTCAATATCGATTTAATTATTTCAATCTTGATTTTATCATTTCAATCTCGGTTAAAATAACATTTCAATCTCGATTTAATCATTTTAATCTCGATTTAATCATTTCAATCTCGATTTTACCATTTTAATCTCAAATTAATCATTTTAATCTCGAATTAATCATTTCAATCTCGATTTAATCATTTCCACCTCGGTTAAAATAACATTTCAATCTCAATTTAATCATTTTAATCTCGATTTTACCATTTTAATCTCAAATTAATCATTTCAATCTCGAATTAATCATTTCAATCTCGATTTAATCATTTCAATATCGATTTAATCATTTCAACCTCGGTTAAAATAACATTTCAATCTCAATTTTATCATTTCAATCTAGATTTAATCATTTCAATCTTGATTTAACATTTCAATCTCGATTTAATCATTTCAATCTCGATTTAATCATTTCAATCTCGATTTAATCAGTTCAATCTCTATTTAATCATTTCAATCTCGATTTAATCATTTCAATCTCGATTTAATCATTTCAATCTCGATTTAATCATTTCAATCTCGATTTAATCATTTCAATCTCGATTTAATCATTTCAATCTCGATTTAATCATTTCAATCTCAATTAAATTAACATTTCAATCTTGATTTAACCATTTTAATCTCGAATTAATCATTTCAATCTCGATTTAATCATTTCAATCTCGATTTAATCATTTCAATCTCGATTTAATCATTTCAATCTCAATTAAATTAACATTTCAATCTTGATTTAATCATTTCCATCTCCATTTAATCATTTCAATCTCAATTTAATCATTTCAACCTCGATTAAATCACTCGTTTTAATCTTGATTTAATGATTTCAATCTCGATTTAATCATTTCAATCTCGATTAAATCAACATTACAATCTCGATTAAATTATCATTTCAATCTCGATTAAATTAACATTTCAATCTCGATTAAATTAACATTTCAATCTCAATTTAATCACTTCAATCTCGATTTAATCATTTCAATCTCGATTTAACCATTTTAATCTCGAATTAATCATTTCAATCTCGAATTAATCATTTCAATCTCGATTTAATCATTTCAATATCGATTTAATCATTTCAATCTCGGTTAAAATAACATTTCAATCTCAATTTAATCATTTCAATCTCGGTTAAAATAACATTTCAATCTCAATTTAATCATTTTAATCTCGATTTTACCATTTTAATCTCAAATTAATCATTTCAATCTCGAATTAATCATTTCAATCTCGATTTAATCATTTCAATATCGATTTAATCATTTCAACCTCGGTTAAAATAACATTTCAATCTCAATTTTATCATTTCAATCTAGATTTAATCATTTCAATCTTGATTTAACATTTCAATCTCGATTTAATCATTTCAATCTCGATTTAATCATTTCAATCTCGATTTAATCAGTTCAATCTCTATTTAATCATTTCAATCTCGATTGAATCATTTCAATCTCGATTTAATCATTTCAAGCTCGATTTAATCATTTCAAGCTCGATTTAATCATTTCAATCTCGATTTAACCATTTCAATCTCGATTTCATCATTTCAATCTCAATTTAATCATTTCAATCTCGATTTAATCATTTTAATCTCAATTTAATCATTGTCATCTCAATTTAATCATTTCAATCTCAATTTAATCATTTCAATCTCGATTAAATCTTTCATTTCAAACTCAATTTAATCATTTCAATCTCGATTTAATCATTTCAATCTCGATTAAATCATTTCAATCTTCATTTAATCATTTCAATCTCGATTTAATCATTTCAATCTCGATTTAATCATTTCAATCTCAATTAAATTAACTTATTAATCTCGATTAAATTAACATTTCAATCTCAATTTAATCATTTCAATCTCAATTTAATCATTTCAAAATCAATTTAATCATTTCAATCTCAATTAAATCATTTCAATCTCGATTAAATCACTCATTTCAAGATCGATTAAATCACTCATTTCAAGATCGATTTAATCATTTCAATCTCGATTAAATCACTCATTTCAAGATCGATTTAATCATTTCAATCTTGATTTAATCATTTCAATCTCGATTTAATCATTTCAATCTCGATATAATCATTTCAATCTCGATTTAATCATTTCAATATCGATTTAATTATTTCAATCTTGATTTTATCATTTCAATCTCGGTTAAAATAACATTTCAATCTCGATTTAATCATTTTAATCTCGATTTAATCATTTCAATCTCGATTTTACCATTTTAATCTCAAATTAATCATTTTAATCTCGAATTAATCATTTCAATCTCGATTTAATCATTTCCACCTCGGTTAAAATAACATTTCAATCTCAATTTAATCATTTTAATCTCGATTTTACCATTTTAATCTCAAATTAATCATTTAAATCTCGAATTAATCATTTCAATCTCGATTTAATCATTTCAATATCCATTTAATCATTTCAACCTCGGTTAAAATAACATTTAAATCTCAATTTTATCATTTCAATCTAGATTTAATCATTTCAATCTTGATTTAACATTTCAATCTCGATTTAATCATTTCAATCTCGATTTAATCATTTCAATCTCGATTTAATCAGTTCAATCTCTATTTAATCATTTCAATCTCGATTTAATCATTTCAATCTCGATTTAATCATTTCAATCTCGATTTAATCATTTCAATCTCGATTTAATCATTTCAATCTCGATTTAATCATTTCAATCTCGATTTAATCATTTCAATCTCGATTTAATCATTTCAATCTCGATTTAATCATTTCAATCTCGATTTAATCAGTTCAATCTCTATTTAATCATTTCAATCTCGATTTAATCATTTCAATCTCGATTTAATCATTTCAATCTCGATTTAATCATTTCAATCTCGATTTAATCATTTCAATCTCGATTTAATCATTTCAATCTCGATTTAATCATTTCAATCTCAATTAAATTAACATTTCAATCTTGATTTAACCATTTTAATCTCGAATTAATCATTTCAATCTCGATTTAATCATTTCAATCTCGATTTAATCATTTCAATCTCGATTTAATCATTTCAATCTCAATTAAATTAACATTTCAATCTTGATTTAATCATTTCCATCTCCATTTAATCATTTCAATCTCAATTTAATCATTTCAACCTCGATTAAATCACTCGTTTTAATCTTGATTTAATGATTTCAATCTCGATTTAATCATTTCAATCTCGATTAAATCAACATTACAATCTCGATTAAATTATCATTTCAATCTCGATTAAATTAACATTTCAATCTCGATTAAATTAACATTTCAATCTCAATTTAATCACTTCAATCTCGATTTAATCATTTCAATCTCGATTTAACCATTTTAATCTCGAATTAATCATTTCAATCTCGAATTAATCATTTCAATCTCGATTTAATCATTTTAATATCGATTTAATCATTTCAATCTCGGTTAAAATAACATTTCAATCTCAATTTAATCATTTCAATCTCGGTTAAAATAACATTTCAATCTCAATTTAATCATTTTAATCTCGATTTTACCATTTTAATCTCAAATTAATCATTTCAATCTCGAATTAATCATTTCAATCTCGATTTAATCATTTCAATATCGATTTAATCATTTCAACCTCGGTTAAAATAACATTTCAATCTCAATTTTATCATTTCAATCTAGATTTAATCATTTCAATCTTGATTTAACATTTCAATCTCGATTTAATCATTTCAATCTCGATTTAATCATTTCAATCTCGATTTAATCAGTTCAATCTCTATTTAATCATTTCAATCTCGATTTAATCATTTCAATCTCGATTTAATCATTTCAAGCTCGATTTAATCATTTCAAGCTCGATTTAATCATTTCAATCTCGATTTAACCATTTCAATCTCGATTTCATCATTTCAATCTCAATTTAATCATTTCAATCTCGATTTAATCATTTTAATCTCAATTTAATCATTGTCATCTCAATTTAATCATTTCAATCTCAATTTAATCATTTCAATCTCGATTAAATCTTTCATTTCAAACTCAATTTAATCATTTCAATCTCGATTTAATCATTTCAATCTCGATTAAATCATTTCAATCTTCATTTAATCATTTCAATCTCGATTTAATCATTTCAATCTCGATTTAATCATTTCAATCTCAATTAAATTAACTTATTAATCTCGATTAAATTAACATTTCAATCTCAATTTAATCATTTCAATCTCAATTTAATCATTTCAAAATCAATTTAATCATTTCAATCTCAATTAAATCATTTCAATCTCGATTAAATCACTCATTTCAAGATCGATTAAATCACTCATTTCAAGATCGATTTAATCATTTCAATCTCGATTAAATCACTCATTTCAAGATCGATTTAATCATTTCAATCTCGATTTAATCATTTCAATCTCGATTTAATCATTTCAATCTCGATATAATCATTTCAATCTCGATTTAATCATTTCAATATCGATTTAATTATTTCAATCTTGATTTTATCATTTCAATCTCGGTTAAAATAACATTTCAATCTCGATTTAATCATTTTAATCTCGATTTAATCATTTCAATCTCGATTTTACCATTTTAATCTCAAATTAATCATTTTAATCTCGAATTAATCATTTCAATCTCGATTTAATCATTTCCACCTCGGTTAAAATAACATTTCAATCTCAATTTAATCATTTTAATCTCGATTTTACCATTTTAATCTCAAATTAATCATTTCAATCTCGAATTAATCATTTCAATCTCAATTAAATTAACATTTCAATCTTGATTTAACCATTTTAATCTCGAATTAATCATTTCAATCTCGATTTAATCATTTCAATCTCGATTTAATCATTTCAATCTCGATTTAATCATTTCAATCTCAATTAAATTAACATTTCAATCTTGATTTAATCATTTCCATCTCCATTTAATCATTTCAATCTCAATTTAATCATTTCAACCTCGATTAAATCACTCGTTTTAATCTTGATTTAATGATTTCAATCTCGATTTAATCATTTCAATCTCGATTAAATCAACATTACAATCTCGATTAAATTATCATTTCAATCTCGATTAAATTAACATTTCAATCTCGATTAAATTAACATTTCAATCTCAATTTAATCACTTCAATCTCGATTTAATCCATTCAATCTCGATTTAACCATTTTAATCTCGAATTAATCATTTCAATCTCGAATTAATCATTTCAATCTCGATTTAATCATTTCAATATCGATTTAATCATTTCAATCTCGGTTAAAATAACATTTCAATCTCAATTTAATCATTTCAATCTCGGTTAAAATAACATTTCAATCTCAATTTAATCATTTTAATCTCGATTTTACCATTTTAATCTCAAATTAATCATTTCAATCTCGAATTAATCATTTCAATCTCGATTTAATCATTTCAATATCGATTTAATCATTTCAACCTCGGTTAAAATAACATTTCAATCTCAATTTTATCATTTCAATCTAGATTTAATCATTTCAATCTTGATTTAACATTTCAATCTCGATTTAATCATTTCAATCTCGATTTAATCATTTCAATCTCGATTTAATCAGTTCAATCTCTATTTAATCATTTCAATCTCGATTGAATCATTTCAATCTCGATTTAATCATTTCAAGCTCGATTTAATCATTTCAAGCTCGATTTAATCATTTCAATCTCGATTTAACCATTTCAATCTCGATTTCATCATTTCAATCTCAATTTAATCATTTCAATCTCGATTTAATCATTTTAATCTCAATTTAATCATTGTCATCTCAATTTAATCATTTCAATCTCAATTTAATCATTTCAATCTCGATTAAATCTTTCATTTCAAACTCAATTTAATCATTTCAATCTCGATTTAATCATTTCAATCTCGATTAAATCATTTCAATCTTCATTTAATCATTTCAATCTCGATTTAATCATTTCAATCTCGATTTAATCATTTCAATCTCAATTAAATTAACTTATTAATCTCGATTAAATTAACATTTCAATCTCAATTTAATCATTTCAATCTCAATTTAATCATTTCAAAATCAATTTAATCATTTCAATCTCAATTAAATCATTTCAATCTCGATTAAATCACTCATTTCAAGATCGATTAAATCACTCATTTCAAGATCGATTTAATCATTTCAATCTCGATTAAATCACTCATTTCAAGATCGATTTAATCATTTCAATCTCGATTTAATCATTTCAATCTCGATTTAATCATTTCAATCTCGATATAATCATTTCAATCTCGATTTAATCATTTCAATATCGATTTAATTATTTCAATCTTGATTTTATCATTTCAATCTCGGTTAAAATAACATTTCAATCTCGATTTAATCATTTTAATCTCGATTTAATCATTTCAATCTCGATTTTACCATTTTAATCTCAAATTAATCATTTTAATCTCGAATTAATCATTTCAATCTCGATTTAATCATTTCAATATCCATTTAATCATTTCAACCTCGGTTAAAATAACATTTAAATCTCAATTTTATCATTTCAATCTAGATTTAATCATTTCAATCTTGATTTAACATTTCAATCTCGATTTAATCATTTCAATCTCGATTTAATCATTTCAATCTCGATTTAATCAGTTCAATCTCTATTTAATCATTTCAATCTCGATTTAATCATTTCAATCTCGATTTAATCATTTCAATCTCGATTTAATCATTTCAATCTCGATTTAATCATTTCAATCTCGATTTAATCATTTCAATCTCGATTTAATCATTTCAATCTCGATTTAATCATTTCAATCTCGATTTAATCATTTCAATCTCGATTTAATCAGTTCAATCTCTATTTAATCATTTCAATCTCGATTTAATCATTTCAATCTCGATTTAATCATTTCAATCTCGATTTAATCATTTCAATCTCAATTAAATTAACATTTCAATCTTGATTTAATCATTTCCATCTCCATTTAATCATTTCAATCTCAATTTAATCATTTCAACCTCGATTAAATCACTCGTTTTAATCTTGATTTAATGATTTAAATCTCGATTTAATCATTTCAATCTCGATTAAATCAACATTACAATCTCGATTAAATTATCATTTCAATCTCGATTAAATTAACATTTCAATCTCGATTAAATTAACATTTCAATCTCAATTTAATCACTTCAATCTCGATTTAATCATTTCAATCTCGATTTAACCATTTTAATCTCGAATTAATCATTTCAATCTCGAATTAATCATTTCAATCTCGATTTAATCATTTCAATATCGATTTAATCATTTCAATCTCGGTTAAAATAACATTTCAATCTCAATTTAATCATTTCAATCTCGGTTAAAATAACATTTCAATCTCAATTTAATCATTTTAATCTCGATTTTACCATTTTAATCTCAAATTAATCATTTCAATCTCGAATTAATCATTTCAATCTCGATTTAATCATTTCAATATCGATTTAATCATTTCAACCTCGGTTAAAATAACATTTCAATCTCAATTTTATCATTTCAATCTAGATTTAATCATTTCAATCTTGATTTAACATTTCAATCTCGATTTAATCATTTCAATCTCGATTTAATCATTTCAATCTCGATTTAATCAGTTCAATCTCTATTTAATCATTTCAATCTCGATTTAATCATTTCAATCTCGATTTAATCATTTCAAGCTCGATTTAATCATTTCAAGCTCGATTTAATCATTTCAATCTCGATTTAACCATTTCAATCTCGATTTCATCATTTCAATCTCAATTTAATCATTTCAATCTCGATTTAATCATTTTAATCTCAATTTAATCATTGTCATCTCAATTTAATCATTTCAATCTCAATTTAATCATTTCAATCTCGATTAAATCTTTCATTTCAAACTCAATTTAATCATTTCAATCTCGATTTAATCATTTCAATCTCGATTAAATCATTTCAATCTTCATTTAATCATTTCAATCTCGATTTAATCATTTCAATCTCGATTTAATCATTTCAATCTCAATTAAATTAACTTATTAATCTCGATTAAATTAACATTTCAATCTCAATTTAATCATTTCAATCTCAATTTAATCATTTCAAAATCAATTTAATCATTTCAATCTCAATTAAATCATTTCAATCTCGATTAAATCACTCATTTCAAGATCGATTAAATCACTCATTTCAAGATCGATTTAATCATTTCAATCTCGATTAAATCACTCATTTCAAGATCGATTTAATCATTTCAATCTCGATTTAATCATTTCAATCTCGATTTAATCATTTCAATCTCGATATAATCATTTCAATCTCGATTTAATCATTTCAATATCGATTTAATTATTTCAATCTTGATTTTATCATTTCAATCTCGGTTAAAATAACATTTCAATCTCGATTTAATCATTTTAATCTCGATTTAATCATTTCAATCTCGATTTTACCATTTTAATCTCAAATTAATCATTTTAATCTCGAATTAATCATTTCAATCTCGATTTAATCATTTCCAACTCGGTTAAAATAACATTTCAATCTCAATTTAATCATTTTAATCTCGATTTTACCATTTTAATCTCAAATTAATCATTTAAATCTCGAATTAATCATTTCAATCTCGATTTAATCATTTCAATATCGATTTAATCATTTCAACCTCGGTTAAAATAACATTTCAATCTCAATTTTATCATTTCAATCTAGATTTAATCATTTCAATCTTGATTTAACATTTCAATCTCGATTTAATCATTTCAATCTCGATTTAATCATTTCAATCTCGATTTAATCAGTTCAATCTCTATTTAATCATTTCAATCTCGATTTAATCATTTCAATCTCGATTTAATCATTTCAATCTCGATTTAATCATTTCAATCTCGATTTAATCATTTCAATCTCGATTTAATCATTTCAATCTCGATTTAATCATTTCAATCTCGATTTAATCATTTCAATCTCGATTTAATCATTTCAATCTCGATTTAATCATTTCAATCTCAATTAAATTAACATTTCAATCTTGATTTAATCATTTCCATCTCCATTTAATCATTTCAATCTCAATTTAATCATTTCAACCTCGATTAAATCACTCGTTTTAATCTTGATTTAATGATTTCAATCTCGATTTAATCATTTCAATCTCGATTAAATCAACATTACAATCTCGATTAAATTATCATTTCAATCTCGATTAAATTAACATTTCAATCTCGATTAAATTAACATTTCAATCTCAATTTAATCACTTCAATCTCGATTTAATCATTTCAATCTCGATTTAACCATTTTAATCTCGAATTAATCATTTCAATCTCGAATTAATCATTTCAATCTCGATTTAATCATTTCAATATCGATTTAATCATTTCAATCTCGGTTAAAATAACATTTCAATCTCAATTTAATCATTTCAATCTCGGTTAAAATAACATTTCAATCTCGATTTAATCATTTCAATCTCAATTTAAACATTTCAATCTCGATTTAACCATTTCAATCACGATTTTATCATTTCAAGCTCGATTTAATCATTTCAAGCTCGATTTAATCATTTCAATCTCGATTTAATCATTTCAATTTCGATTTCATCATTTCAATCTCAATTTTATCATTTCAATCTCGATTTAATCATTTTCATCTCAATTTAATCATTTTAATCTCAATTTAATCATTTCAATCTCGATTTAATCATTTCAATCTCAATTTAATCATTTCAATCTCGATTAAATCTTTCATTTCAAACTCAATTTAATCATTTCAATCTCGATTTAATCATTTCAATCTTGATTTTGTCATTTCAATCTCGATTTAATCATTTCAATCTCGATTTAATCATTTCAATCTCGATTTAATCATTTCAATCTCGATTTAATCATTTCAATCTCGATTTAATCATTTCAATCTGGATTTCATCATTTCAATCTCGATTTAATCATTTCAATATCGATTTAATTATTTCAACCTTAGTTAAAATAACATTTCAATCTCAATTTAATCATTTCAATCTAGATTTATTCATTTCAATCTTGTGTTAATCAATTCAATCTCGATTAAATCATTTCAATCTCGATTTAATCAGTTCAATCTCGATTTAATCATTTCAATCTCGATTTAATCATTTCAATCTTGATTTAATCATTTCAATCTCGATTTAATCATTTCAATCTCGATTTAATCATTTCAATCTCGATTTAATCATTTCAATCTCGATTTAATCATTTCAATCTCAATTAAATTAACATTTCAATCTCGATTTAATCATTTCCATCTCCATTTAATCATTTCAATCTTGATTTAATCATTTCAATCTCGATTTAATCATTTCAATCTCGATTTAATCATTTCAATCTCGATTTAATCATTTCAATCTCGATTTAATCATTTCAATCTCAATTAAATTAACATTTCAATCTCGATTTAATCATTTCCATCTCCATTTAATCATTTCAATCTCAATTTAATCATTTCAACCTCAATAAAATCACTCGTTTTAATCTTGGTTTAATGATTTCAATCTCGATTTAATCATTTCAATCTCGATTAAATTAACATTTCAATCTCGATTAAATTAACATTTCAATCTCGATTAAATTAACATTTCAATCTCGATTAAATTAACATTTCAATCTCGATTAAATTAACATTTCAATCTCGATTAAATTAACATTTCAATCTCGATTAAATTAACATTTCAATCTCAATTTAATCACTTCAATCTCAATTAAATCACTCATTTCAATCTCAATTTAATCATTTCAATCTCGATTTAATCATTTCAATCTCGATTTAACCATTTTAATCTCGAATTAATCATTTCAATCTCGAATTAATCATTTCAATCTCGATTTAATCATTTCAATATCAATTTAATCATTTCAATCTCGGTTAAAATAACATTTCAATCTCAATTTAATCATTTCAATCTCGATTTAATCACTAATTTCAAATTCGATTTAATCATTTCAATCTCAATTTTATCATTTCAATCTCAATTTAATCATTTCAATCTCAATTTAATCATTTCAATCTCAATTTAATCATTTCAATCTCAATTTAATCATTTCAATCTCAATTTAATCATTTCAATCTCAATTTAATCATTTCAATCTCAATTTAATCATTTCAATCTCAATTTAATCATTTCAATCTCAATTTAATCATTTAAATTTCGATTTAGTCACTCATTTCAATATTGATTTTATCATTTCTATCTCGATTTAATAATGTCAATCTCGATTTAACCATTTTAATCTTGATTTAATCATTTCAATCTCAATGAAATCATTTCAATTTCAATTTAATCAATTCAATCTCAATTTAATCATTTCAATCTCAATTTAATCATTTCAATCTCGATTAAATCTTTCATTTCAAACTCAATTTAATCATTTCAATCTCGATTTAATCATTTCAATCTTGATTTTATCATTTCAATCTCGATTTAATCATTTCAATCTCGATTTAATCATTTCAATCTCGATTTAATCATTTCAATCTCGATTTAATCATTTCAATCTCGATTTAATCGTTTCAATCTGGATTTCATCATTTCAATCTCGATTTAATCATTTCAATCTTGATTTAATCATTTCAATCTCGATTCAATCATTTCAATATCGATTTAATCATTTCAACCTCGGTTAAAATAACATTTCAATCTCAATTTAATTACTTCAATCTCAATTTAAACATGTCAATCTCGATTTAACCATTTCAATCACGATTTTATCATTTCAAGCTCGGTTAAAATAACATTTCAATCTCAATTTAATCATTTCAATCTAGATTTATTCATTTCAATCTTGATTTATTCAATTCAATCTCGATTTTATCATTTCAATCTCGATTTAATCAGTTCAATCTCGATTTAATTATTTCAATCTCGATTTAATCATTTCAATCTCGATTTAATCATTTCAATCTCGATTTAATCATTTCAATCTCGATTTAATCATTTCAATCTCGATTTAATCATTTCAATCTCGATTTAATCATTTCAATCTCGATTTAATCATTTCAATCTCGATTTAATCATTTCAATCTCGATTTAATCATTTCAATCTCAATTAAATTAACATTTCAATCTCGATTTAATCATTTCCATCTCCATTTAATCATTTCAATCTCAATTTAATCATTTCAACCTCGATTAAATCACTCGTTTTAATCATGGTTTAATGATTTCAATCTCGATTTAATCATTTCAATCTCGATTAAATTAACATTTCAATCTCGATTAAATTAACATTTCAATCTCGATTAAATTAACATTTCAATCTCGATTAAATTAACATTTCAATCTCGATTAAATTAACATTTCAATCTCGATTAAATTAACATTTCAATCTCAATTTAATCATTTCAATCTCAATTTAATCATTTCAATCTCAATTTAATCATTTCAATCTCAATTTAATCATTTCAATCTCAATTTAATCATTTCAATCTCAATTTAATCATTTCAATCTCAATTTAATCATTTAAATTTCGATTTAGTCACTCATTTCAATATTGATTTTATCATTTCTATCTCGATTTAATAATGTCAATCTCGATTTAACCATTTTAATCTTGATTTAATCATTTCAATCTCAATGAAATCATTTCAATTTCAATTTAATCAATTCAATCTCAATTTAATCATTTCAATCTCAATTTAATCATTTCAATCTCGATTAAATCTTTCATTTCAAACTCAATTTAATCATTTCAATCTCGATTTAATCATTTCAATCTTGATTTTATCATTTCAATCTCGATTTAATCATTTCAATCTCGATTTAATCATTTCAATCTCGATTTAATCATTTCAATCTCGATTTAATCATTTCAATCTCGATTTAATCGTTTCAATCTGGATTTCATCATTTCAATCTCGATTTAATCATTTCAATCTTGATTTAATCATTTCAATCTCGATTCAATCATTTCAATATCGATTTAATCATTTCAACCTCGGTTAAAATAACATTTCAATCTCAATTTAATTACTTCAATCTCAATTTAAACATGTCAATCTCGATTTAACCATTTCAATCACGATTTTATCATTTCAAGCTCGGTTAAAATAACATTTCAATCTCAATTTAATCATTTCAATCTAGATTTATTCATTTCAATCTTGATTTATTCAATTCAATCTCGATTTTATCATTTCAATCTCGATTTAATCAGTTCAATCTCGATTTAATTATTTCAATCTCGATTTAATCATTTCAATCTCGATTTAATCATTTCAATCTCGATTTAATCATTTCAATCTCGATTTAATCATTTCAATCTCGATTTAATCATTTCAATCTCGATTTAATCATTTCAATCTCGATTTAATCATTTCAATCTCGATTTAATCATTTCAATCTCGATTTAATCATTTCAATCTCAATTAAATTAACATTTCAATCTCGATTTAATCATTTCCATCTCCATTTAATCATTTCAATCTCAATTTAATCATTTCAACCTCGATTAAATCACTCGTTTTAATCATGGTTTAATGATTTCAATCTCGATTTAATCATTTCAATCTCGATTAAATTAACATTTCAATCTCGATTAAATTAACATTTCAATCTCGATTAAATTAACATTTCAATCTCGATTAAATTAACATTTCAATCTCGATTAAATTAACATTTCAATCTCGATTAAATTAACATTTCAATCTCAATTTAATCACTTCAATCTCAATTAAATCACTCATTTCAATCTCAATTTAATCATTTCAATCTCGATTTAACCATTTTAATCTCGAATTAATCATTTCAATCTCGATTTAATCATTTCAATATCGATTTAATCATTTCAATCTCGGTTAAAATAACATTTCAATCTCAATTTAATCATTTCAATCTCGATTTAATCACTAATTTCAAATTCGATTTTATCATTTCAATCTCAATTTTATCATTTCAATCTCAATTCAATCATTTCAATCTCAATTTAATCATTTCAATCTCATTTTAATCATTTCAATGTCAATTTAATCATTTCAATCTCAATTTAATCATTTAAATCTCGATTAAGTCACTCATTTCAATATTGATTTTATCATTTCTATCTTGATTTAATAATGTCAATCTCGATTTAACCATTTTAATCTTGATTTAATCATTTCAATCTCAATTTAATCATTTCAATTTCAATTTAATCATTTCAATCTCAATTTAATCATTTCAATCTCGATTTAAACATTTCAATCTCGATTTAATTAACATTTCAATCTCGATTTAATCATTTCAATCTCCATTTAATCATTTCAATCTCAATTTAATCATTTCAATCTCGATTTAATCATTTCAATCTCGATTTAATCATTTCAATATCGATTTAATTATTTCAATCTTGATTTTATCATTTCAATCTCGGTTAAAATAACATTTCAATCTCAATTTAATCATTTCTATCTCGATTTAATTATTTCAATCTTGATTTTATCATTTCAATTTCGGTTAAAATAACATTTCAATCTCAATTTAATCATTTCAATCTCGAATTAATCATTTCAATCTCGATTTAATCATTTCCACCTCGGTTAAAATAACATTTCCACCTCGGTTAAAATAACATTTCAATCTTAATTTAATCATTTTAATCTCGATTTTACCATTTTAATCTCAAATTAATCATTTCAATCTCAATTTTATCATTTCAATCTAGATTTAATCATTTCAATCTTGATTTAACATTTCAATCTCGATTTAATCATTTCAATCTCGATTTAATCATTTCAATCTCGATTTAATCAGTTCAATCTCTATTTAATCATTTCAATCTCGATTTAATCATTTCAATCTCGATTTAATCATTTCAATCTCGATTTAATCATTTCAATCTCGATTTAATCATTTCAATCTCGATTTAATCATTTCAATCTCGATTTAACCATTTCAATCTCGATTTCATCATTTCAATCTCAATTTAATCATTTCAATCTCGATTTAATCATTTTAATCTCAATTTAATCATTGTCATCTCAATTTAATCATTTCAATCTCAATTTAATCATTTCAATCTCGATTTAATCATTTCAAGCTCGATTTAATCATTTCAAGCTCGATTTAATCATTTCAATCTCGATTTAACCATTTCAATCTCGATTTCATCATTTCAATCTCAATTTAATCATTTCAATCTCGATTTAATCATTTTAATCTCAATTTAATCATTGTCATCTCAATTTAATCATTTCAATCTCAATTTAATCATTTCAATCTCGATTAAATCTTTCATTTCAAACTCAATTTAATCATTTCAATCTCGATTTAATCATTTCAATCTCGATTAAATCATTTCAATCTTCATTTAATCATTTCAATCTCGATTTAATCATTTCAATCTCGATTTAATCATTTCAATCTCAATTAAATTAACTTATTAATCTCGATTAAATTAACATTTCAATCTCAATTTAATCATTTCAATCTCAATTTAATCATTTCAAAATCAATTTAATCATTTCAATCTCAATTAAATCATTTCAATCTCGATTAAATCACTCATTTCAAGATCGATTAAATCACTCATTTCAAGATCGATTTAATCATTTCAATCTCGATTAAATCACTCATTTCAAGATCGATTTAATCATTTCAATCTCGATTTAATCATTTCAATCTCGATTTAATCATTTCAATCTCGATATAATCATTTCAATCTCGATTTAATCATTTCAATATCGATTTAATTATTTCAATCTTGATTTTATCATTTCAATCTCGGTTAAAATAACATTTCAATCTCGATTTAATCATTTTAATCTCGATTTAATCATTTCAATCTCGATTTTACCATTTTAATCTCAAATTAATCATTTTAATCTCGAATTAATCATTTCAATCTCGATTTAATCATTTCCACCTCGGTTAAAATAACATTTCAATCTCAATTTAATCATTTTAATCTCGATTTTACCATTTTAATCTCAAATTAATCATTTCAATCTCGAATTAATCATTTCAATCTCGATTTAATCATTTCAATATCGATTTAATCATTTCAACCTCGGTTAAAATAACATTTCAATCTCAATTTTATCATTTCAATCTAGATTTAATCATTTCAATCTTGATTTAACATTTCAATCTCGATTTAATCATTTCAATCTCGATTTAATCATTTCAATCTCGATTTAATCAGTTCAATCTCTATTTAATCATTTCAATCTCGATTTAATCATTTCAATCTCGATTTAATCATTTCAATCTCGATTTAATCATTTCAATCTCGATTTAATCATTTCAATCTCGATTTAATCATTTCAATCTCGATTTAATCATTTCAATCTCAATTAAATTAACATTTCAATCTTGATTTAACCATTTTAATCTCGAATTAATCATTTCAATCTCGATTTAATCATTTCAATCTCGATTTAATCATTTCAATCTCGATTTAATCATTTCAATCTCAATTAAATTAACATTTCAATCTTGATTTAATCATTTCCATCTCCATTTAATCATTTCAATCTCAATTTAATCATTTCAACCTCGATTAAATCACTCGTTTTAATCTTGATTTAATGATTTCAATCTCGATTTAATCATTTCAATCTCGATTAAATCAACATTACAATCTCGATTAAATTATCATTTCAATCTCGATTAAATTAACATTTCAATCTCGATTAAATTAACATTTCAATCTCAATTTAATCACTTCAATCTCGATTTAATCATTTCAATCTCGATTTAACCATTTTAATCTCGAATTAATCATTTCAATCTCGAATTAATCATTTCAATCTCGATT
The DNA here is from genome assembly GCF_980474605.1 of Leiobunum rupestre. Lineage (NCBI taxonomy): Eukaryota > Metazoa > Arthropoda > Arachnida > Opiliones > Sclerosomatidae > Leiobunum > Leiobunum rupestre. The sequence goes on along the minus strand of NC_143394.1, from coordinate 25,037,886 downwards.
TAATCATTTCAATATCGATTTAATCATTTCAATCTCGGTTAAAATAACATTTCAATCTCAATTTAATCATTTCAATCTCGGTTAAAATAACATTTCAATCTCAATTTAATCATTTTAATCTCGATTTTACCATTTTAATCTCAAATTAATCATTTCAATCTCGAATTAATCATTTCAATCTCGATTTAATCATTTCAATATCGATTTAATCATTTCAACCTCGGTTAAAATAACATTTCAATCTCAATTTTATCATTTCAATCTAGATTTAATCATTTCAATCTTGATTTAACATTTCAATCTCGATTTAATCATTTCAATCTCGATTTAATCATTTCAATCTCGATTTAATCAGTTCAATCTCTATTTAATCATTTCAATCTCGATTGAATCATTTCAATCTCGATTTAATCATTTCAAGCTCGATTTAATCATTTCAAGCTCGATTTAATCATTTCAATCTCGATTTAACCATTTCAATCTCGATTTCATCATTTCAATCTCAATTTAATCATTTCAATCTCGATTTAATCATTTTAATCTCAATTTAATCATTGTCATCTCAATTTAATCATTTCAATCTCAATTTAATCATTTCAATCTCGATTAAATCTTTCATTTCAAACTCAATTTAATCATTTCAATCTCGATTTAATCATTTCAATCTCGATTAAATCATTTCAATCTTCATTTAATCATTTCAATCTCGATTTAATCATTTCAATCTCGATTTAATCATTTCAATCTCAATTAAATTAACTTATTAATCTCGATTAAATTAACATTTCAATCTCAATTTAATCATTTCAATCTCAATTTAATCATTTCAAAATCAATTTAATCATTTCAATCTCAATTAAATCATTTCAATCTCGATTAAATCACTCATTTCAAGATCGATTAAATCACTCATTTCAAGATCGATTTAATCATTTCAATCTCGATTAAATCACTCATTTCAAGATCGATTTAATCATTTCAATCTTGATTTAATCATTTCAATCTCGATTTAATCATTTCAATCTCGATATAATCATTTCAATCTCGATTTAATCATTTCAATATCGATTTAATTATTTCAATCTTGATTTTATCATTTCAATCTCGGTTAAAATAACATTTCAATCTCGATTTAATCATTTTAATCTCGATTTAATCATTTCAATCTCGATTTTACCATTTTAATCTCAAATTAATCATTTTAATCTCGAATTAATCATTTCAATCTCGATTTAATCATTTCCACCTCGGTTAAAATAACATTTCAATCTCAATTTAATCATTTTAATCTCGATTTTACCATTTTAATCTCAAATTAATCATTTAAATCTCGAATTAATCATTTCAATCTCGATTTAATCATTTCAATATCCATTTAATCATTTCAACCTCGGTTAAAATAACATTTAAATCTCAATTTTATCATTTCAATCTAGATTTAATCATTTCAATCTTGATTTAACATTTCAATCTCGATTTAATCATTTCAATCTCGATTTAATCATTTCAATCTCGATTTAATCATTTCAATCTCGATTTAATCAGTTCAATCTCTATTTAATCATTTCAATCTCGATTTAATCATTTCAATCTCGATTTAATCATTTCAATCTCGATTTAATCATTTCAATCTCGATTTAATCATTTCAATCTCGATTTAATCATTTCAATCTCGATTTAATCATTTCAATCTCGATTTAATCATTTCAATCTCGATTTAATCATTTCAATCTCGATTTAATCAGTTCAATCTCTATTTAATCATTTCAATCTCGATTTAATCATTTCAATCTCGATTTAATCATTTCAATCTCGATTTAATCATTTCAATCTCGATTTAATCATTTCAATCTCGATTTAATCATTTCAATCTCGATTTAATCATTTCAATCTCAATTAAATTAACATTTCAATCTTGATTTAACCATTTTAATCTCGAATTAATCATTTCAATCTCGATTTAATCATTTCAATCTCGATTTAATCATTTCAATCTCGATTTAATCATTTCAATCTCAATTAAATTAACATTTCAATCTTGATTTAATCATTTCCATCTCCATTTAATCATTTCAATCTCAATTTAATCATTTCAACCTCGATTAAATCACTCGTTTTAATCTTGATTTAATGATTTCAATCTCGATTTAATCATTTCAATCTCGATTAAATCAACATTACAATCTCGATTAAATTATCATTTCAATCTCGATTAAATTAACATTTCAATCTCGATTAAATTAACATTTCAATCTCAATTTAATCACTTCAATCTCGATTTAATCATTTCAATCTCGATTTAACCATTTTAATCTCGAATTAATCATTTCAATCTCGAATTAATCATTTCAATCTCGATTTAATCATTTTAATATCGATTTAATCATTTCAATCTCGGTTAAAATAACATTTCAATCTCAATTTAATCATTTCAATCTCGGTTAAAATAACATTTCAATCTCAATTTAATCATTTTAATCTCGATTTTACCATTTTAATCTCAAATTAATCATTTCAATCTCGAATTAATCATTTCAATCTCGATTTAATCATTTCAATATCGATTTAATCATTTCAACCTCGGTTAAAATAACATTTCAATCTCAATTTTATCATTTCAATCTAGATTTAATCATTTCAATCTTGATTTAACATTTCAATCTCGATTTAATCATTTCAATCTCGATTTAATCATTTCAATCTCGATTTAATCAGTTCAATCTCTATTTAATCATTTCAATCTCGATTTAATCATTTCAATCTCGATTTAATCATTTCAAGCTCGATTTAATCATTTCAAGCTCGATTTAATCATTTCAATCTCGATTTAACCATTTCAATCTCGATTTCATCATTTCAATCTCAATTTAATCATTTCAATCTCGATTTAATCATTTTAATCTCAATTTAATCATTGTCATCTCAATTTAATCATTTCAATCTCAATTTAATCATTTCAATCTCGATTAAATCTTTCATTTCAAACTCAATTTAATCATTTCAATCTCGATTTAATCATTTCAATCTCGATTAAATCATTTCAATCTTCATTTAATCATTTCAATCTCGATTTAATCATTTCAATCTCGATTTAATCATTTCAATCTCAATTAAATTAACTTATTAATCTCGATTAAATTAACATTTCAATCTCAATTTAATCATTTCAATCTCAATTTAATCATTTCAAAATCAATTTAATCATTTCAATCTCAATTAAATCATTTCAATCTCGATTAAATCACTCATTTCAAGATCGATTAAATCACTCATTTCAAGATCGATTTAATCATTTCAATCTCGATTAAATCACTCATTTCAAGATCGATTTAATCATTTCAATCTCGATTTAATCATTTCAATCTCGATTTAATCATTTCAATCTCGATATAATCATTTCAATCTCGATTTAATCATTTCAATATCGATTTAATTATTTCAATCTTGATTTTATCATTTCAATCTCGGTTAAAATAACATTTCAATCTCGATTTAATCATTTTAATCTCGATTTAATCATTTCAATCTCGATTTTACCATTTTAATCTCAAATTAATCATTTTAATCTCGAATTAATCATTTCAATCTCGATTTAATCATTTCCACCTCGGTTAAAATAACATTTCAATCTCAATTTAATCATTTTAATCTCGATTTTACCATTTTAATCTCAAATTAATCATTTCAATCTCGAATTAATCATTTCAATCTCAATTAAATTAACATTTCAATCTTGATTTAACCATTTTAATCTCGAATTAATCATTTCAATCTCGATTTAATCATTTCAATCTCGATTTAATCATTTCAATCTCGATTTAATCATTTCAATCTCAATTAAATTAACATTTCAATCTTGATTTAATCATTTCCATCTCCATTTAATCATTTCAATCTCAATTTAATCATTTCAACCTCGATTAAATCACTCGTTTTAATCTTGATTTAATGATTTCAATCTCGATTTAATCATTTCAATCTCGATTAAATCAACATTACAATCTCGATTAAATTATCATTTCAATCTCGATTAAATTAACATTTCAATCTCGATTAAATTAACATTTCAATCTCAATTTAATCACTTCAATCTCGATTTAATCATTTCAATCTCGATTTAACCATTTTAATCTCGAATTAATCATTTCAATCTCGAATTAATCATTTCAATCTCGATTTAATCATTTCAATATCGATTTAATCATTTCAATCTCGGTTAAAATAACATTTCAATCTCAATTTAATCATTTCAATCTCGGTTAAAATAACATTTCAATCTCAATTTAATCATTTTAATCTCGATTTTACCATTTTAATCTCAAATTAATCATTTCAATCTCGAATTAATCATTTCAATCTCGATTTAATCATTTCAATATCGATTTAATCATTTCAACCTCGGTTAAAATAACATTTCAATCTCAATTTTATCATTTCAATCTAGATTTAATCATTTCAATCTTGATTTAACATTTCAATCTCGATTTAATCATTTCAATCTCGATTTAATCATTTCAATCTCGATTTAATCAGTTCAATCTCTATTTAATCATTTCAATCTCGATTGAATCATTTCAATCTCGATTTAATCATTTCAAGCTCGATTTAATCATTTCAAGCTCGATTTAATCATTTCAATCTCGATTTAACCATTTCAATCTCGATTTCATCATTTCAATCTCAATTTAATCATTTCAATCTCGATTTAATCATTTTAATCTCAATTTAATCATTGTCATCTCAATTTAATCATTTCAATCTCAATTTAATCATTTCAATCTCGATTAAATCTTTCATTTCAAACTCAATTTAATCATTTCAATCTCGATTTAATCATTTCAATCTCGATTAAATCATTTCAATCTTCATTTAATCATTTCAATCTCGATTTAATCATTTCAATCTCGATTTAATCATTTCAATCTCAATTAAATTAACTTATTAATCTCGATTAAATTAACATTTCAATCTCAATTTAATCATTTCAATCTCAATTTAATCATTTCAAAATCAATTTAATCATTTCAATCTCAATTAAATCATTTCAATCTCGATTAAATCACTCATTTCAAGATCGATTAAATCACTCATTTCAAGATCGATTTAATCATTTCAATCTCGATTAAATCACTCATTTCAAGATCGATTTAATCATTTCAATCTCGATTTAATCATTTCAATCTCGATTTAATCATTTCAATCTCGATATAATCATTTCAATCTCGATTTAATCATTTCAATATCGATTTAATTATTTCAATCTTGATTTTATCATTTCAATCTCGGTTAAAATAACATTTCAATCTCGATTTAATCATTTTAATCTCGATTTAATCATTTCAATCTCGATTTTACCATTTTAATCTCAAATTAATCATTTTAATCTCGAATTAATCATTTCAATCTCGATTTAATCATTTCCACCTCGGTTAAAATAACATTTCAATCTCAATTTAATCATTTTAATCTCGATTTTACCATTTTAATCTCAAATTAATCATTTAAATCTCGAATTAATCATTTCAATCTCGATTTAATCATTTCAATATCCATTTAATCATTTCAACCTCGGTTAAAATAACATTTAAATCTCAATTTTATCATTTCAATCTAGATTTAATCATTTCAATCTTGATTTAACATTTCAATCTCGATTTAATCATTTCAATCTCGATTTAATCATTTCAATCTCGATTTAATCAGTTCAATCTCTATTTAATCATTTCAATCTCGATTTAATCATTTCAATCTCGATTTAATCATTTCAATCTCGATTTAATCATTTCAATCTCGATTTAATCATTTCAATCTCGATTTAATCATTTCAATCTCGATTTAATCATTTCAATCTCGATTTAATCATTTCAATCTCGATTTAATCATTTCAATCTCGATTTAATCAGTTCAATCTCTATTTAATCATTTCAATCTCGATTTAATCATTTCAATCTCGATTTAATCATTTCAATCTCGATTTAATCATTTCAATCTCAATTAAATTAACATTTCAATCTTGATTTAATCATTTCCATCTCCATTTAATCATTTCAATCTCAATTTAATCATTTCAACCTCGATTAAATCACTCGTTTTAATCTTGATTTAATGATTTAAATCTCGATTTAATCATTTCAATCTCGATTAAATCAACATTACAATCTCGATTAAATTATCATTTCAATCTCGATTAAATTAACATTTCAATCTCGATTAAATTAACATTTCAATCTCAATTTAATCACTTCAATCTCGATTTAATCATTTCAATCTCGATTTAACCATTTTAATCTCGAATTAATCATTTCAATCTCGAATTAATCATTTCAATCTCGATTTAATCATTTCAATATCGATTTAATCATTTCAATCTCGGTTAAAATAACATTTCAATCTCAATTTAATCATTTCAATCTCGGTTAAAATAACATTTCAATCTCAATTTAATCATTTTAATCTCGATTTTACCATTTTAATCTCAAATTAATCATTTCAATCTCGAATTAATCATTTCAATCTCGATTTAATCATTTCAATATCGATTTAATCATTTCAACCTCGGTTAAAATAACATTTCAATCTCAATTTTATCATTTCAATCTAGATTTAATCATTTCAATCTTGATTTAACATTTCAATCTCGATTTAATCATTTCAATCTCGATTTAATCATTTCAATCTCGATTTAATCAGTTCAATCTCTATTTAATCATTTCAATCTCGATTTAATCATTTCAATCTCGATTTAATCATTTCAAGCTCGATTTAATCATTTCAAGCTCGATTTAATCATTTCAATCTCGATTTAACCATTTCAATCTCGATTTCATCATTTCAATCTCAATTTAATCATTTCAATCTCGATTTAATCATTTTAATCTCAATTTAATCATTGTCATCTCAATTTAATCATTTCAATCTCAATTTAATCATTTCAATCTCGATTAAATCTTTCATTTCAAACTCAATTTAATCATTTCAATCTCGATTTAATCATTTCAATCTCGATTAAATCATTTCAATCTTCATTTAATCATTTCAATCTCGATTTAATCATTTCAATCTCGATTTAATCATTTCAATCTCAATTAAATTAACTTATTAATCTCGATTAAATTAACATTTCAATCTCAATTTAATCATTTCAATCTCAATTTAATCATTTCAAAATCAATTTAATCATTTCAATCTCAATTAAATCATTTCAATCTCGATTAAATCACTCATTTCAAGATCGATTAAATCACTCATTTCAAGATCGATTTAATCATTTCAATCTCGATTAAATCACTCATTTCAAGATCGATTTAATCATTTCAATCTCGATTTAATCATTTCAATCTCGATTTAATCATTTCAATCTCGATATAATCATTTCAATCTCGATTTAATCATTTCAATATCGATTTAATTATTTCAATCTTGATTTTATCATTTCAATCTCGGTTAAAATAACATTTCAATCTCGATTTAATCATTTTAATCTCGATTTAATCATTTCAATCTCGATTTTACCATTTTAATCTCAAATTAATCATTTTAATCTCGAATTAATCATTTCAATCTCGATTTAATCATTTCCAACTCGGTTAAAATAACATTTCAATCTCAATTTAATCATTTTAATCTCGATTTTACCATTTTAATCTCAAATTAATCATTTAAATCTCGAATTAATCATTTCAATCTCGATTTAATCATTTCAATATCGATTTAATCATTTCAACCTCGGTTAAAATAACATTTCAATCTCAATTTTATCATTTCAATCTAGATTTAATCATTTCAATCTTGATTTAACATTTCAATCTCGATTTAATCATTTCAATCTCGATTTAATCATTTCAATCTCGATTTAATCAGTTCAATCTCTATTTAATCATTTCAATCTCGATTTAATCATTTCAATCTCGATTTAATCATTTCAATCTCGATTTAATCATTTCAATCTCGATTTAATCATTTCAATCTCGATTTAATCATTTCAATCTCGATTTAATCATTTCAATCTCGATTTAATCATTTCAATCTCGATTTAATCATTTCAATCTCGATTTAATCATTTCAATCTCAATTAAATTAACATTTCAATCTTGATTTAATCATTTCCATCTCCATTTAATCATTTCAATCTCAATTTAATCATTTCAACCTCGATTAAATCACTCGTTTTAATCTTGATTTAATGATTTCAATCTCGATTTAATCATTTCAATCTCGATTAAATCAACATTACAATCTCGATTAAATTATCATTTCAATCTCGATTAAATTAACATTTCAATCTCGATTAAATTAACATTTCAATCTCAATTTAATCACTTCAATCTCGATTTAATCATTTCAATCTCGATTTAACCATTTTAATCTCGAATTAATCATTTCAATCTCGAATTAATCATTTCAATCTCGATTTAATCATTTCAATATCGATTTAATCATTTCAATCTCGGTTAAAATAACATTTCAATCTCAATTTAATCATTTCAATCTCGGTTAAAATAACATTTCAATCTCGATTTAATCATTTCAATCTCAATTTAAACATTTCAATCTCGATTTAACCATTTCAATCACGATTTTATCATTTCAAGCTCGATTTAATCATTTCAAGCTCGATTTAATCATTTCAATCTCGATTTAATCATTTCAATTTCGATTTCATCATTTCAATCTCAATTTTATCATTTCAATCTCGATTTAATCATTTTCATCTCAATTTAATCATTTTAATCTCAATTTAATCATTTCAATCTCGATTTAATCATTTCAATCTCAATTTAATCATTTCAATCTCGATTAAATCTTTCATTTCAAACTCAATTTAATCATTTCAATCTCGATTTAATCATTTCAATCTTGATTTTGTCATTTCAATCTCGATTTAATCATTTCAATCTCGATTTAATCATTTCAATCTCGATTTAATCATTTCAATCTCGATTTAATCATTTCAATCTCGATTTAATCATTTCAATCTGGATTTCATCATTTCAATCTCGATTTAATCATTTCAATATCGATTTAATTATTTCAACCTTAGTTAAAATAACATTTCAATCTCAATTTAATCATTTCAATCTAGATTTATTCATTTCAATCTTGTGTTAATCAATTCAATCTCGATTAAATCATTTCAATCTCGATTTAATCAGTTCAATCTCGATTTAATCATTTCAATCTCGATTTAATCATTTCAATCTTGATTTAATCATTTCAATCTCGATTTAATCATTTCAATCTCGATTTAATCATTTCAATCTCGATTTAATCATTTCAATCTCGATTTAATCATTTCAATCTCAATTAAATTAACATTTCAATCTCGATTTAATCATTTCCATCTCCATTTAATCATTTCAATCTTGATTTAATCATTTCAATCTCGATTTAATCATTTCAATCTCGATTTAATCATTTCAATCTCGATTTAATCATTTCAATCTCGATTTAATCATTTCAATCTCGATTTAATCATTTCAATCTCAATTAAATTAACATTTCAATCTCGATTTAATCATTTCCATCTCCATTTAATCATTTCAATCTCAATTTAATCATTTCAACCTCAATAAAATCACTCGTTTTAATCTTGGTTTAATGATTTCAATCTCGATTTAATCATTTCAATCTCGATTAAATTAACATTTCAATCTCGATTAAATTAACATTTCAATCTCGATTAAATTAACATTTCAATCTCGATTAAATTAACATTTCAATCTCGATTAAATTAACATTTCAATCTCGATTAAATTAACATTTCAATCTCGATTAAATTAACATTTCAATCTCAATTTAATCACTTCAATCTCAATTAAATCACTCATTTCAATCTCAATTTAATCATTTCAATCTCGATTTAATCATTTCAATCTCGATTTAACCATTTTAATCTCGAATTAATCATTTCAATCTCGAATTAATCATTTCAATCTCGATTTAATCATTTCAATATCAATTTAATCATTTCAATCTCGGTTAAAATAACATTTCAATCTCAATTTAATCATTTCAATCTCGATTTAATCACTAATTTCAAATTCGATTTAATCATTTCAATCTCAATTTTATCATTTCAATCTCAATTTAATCATTTCAATCTCAATTTAATCATTTCAATCTCAATTTAATCATTTCAATCTCAATTTAATCATTTCAATCTCAATTTAATCATTTCAATCTCAATTTAATCATTTCAATCTCAATTTAATCATTTCAATCTCAATTTAATCATTTCAATCTCAATTTAATCATTTAAATTTCGATTTAGTCACTCATTTCAATATTGATTTTATCATTTCTATCTCGATTTAATAATGTCAATCTCGATTTAACCATTTTAATCTTGATTTAATCATTTCAATCTCAATGAAATCATTTCAATTTCAATTTAATCAATTCAATCTCAATTTAATCATTTCAATCTCAATTTAATCATTTCAATCTCGATTAAATCTTTCATTTCAAACTCAATTTAATCATTTCAATCTCGATTTAATCATTTCAATCTTGATTTTATCATTTCAATCTCGATTTAATCATTTCAATCTCGATTTAATCATTTCAATCTCGATTTAATCATTTCAATCTCGATTTAATCATTTCAATCTCGATTTAATCGTTTCAATCTGGATTTCATCATTTCAATCTCGATTTAATCATTTCAATCTTGATTTAATCATTTCAATCTCGATTCAATCATTTCAATATCGATTTAATCATTTCAACCTCGGTTAAAATAACATTTCAATCTCAATTTAATTACTTCAATCTCAATTTAAACATGTCAATCTCGATTTAACCATTTCAATCACGATTTTATCATTTCAAGCTCGGTTAAAATAACATTTCAATCTCAATTTAATCATTTCAATCTAGATTTATTCATTTCAATCTTGATTTATTCAATTCAATCTCGATTTTATCATTTCAATCTCGATTTAATCAGTTCAATCTCGATTTAATTATTTCAATCTCGATTTAATCATTTCAATCTCGATTTAATCATTTCAATCTCGATTTAATCATTTCAATCTCGATTTAATCATTTCAATCTCGATTTAATCATTTCAATCTCGATTTAATCATTTCAATCTCGATTTAATCATTTCAATCTCGATTTAATCATTTCAATCTCAATTAAATTAACATTTCAATCTCGATTTAATCATTTCCATCTCCATTTAATCATTTCAATCTCAATTTAATCATTTCAACCTCGATTAAATCACTCGTTTTAATCATGGTTTAATGATTTCAATCTCGATTTAATCATTTCAATCTCGATTAAATTAACATTTCAATCTCGATTAAATTAACATTTCAATCTCGATTAAATTAACATTTCAATCTCGATTAAATTAACATTTCAATCTCGATTAAATTAACATTTCAATCTCGATTAAATTAACATTTCAATCTCAATTTAATCACTTCAATCTCAATTAAATCACTCATTTCAATCTCAATTTAATCATTTCAATCTCGATTTAACCATTTTAATCTCGAATTAATCATTTCAATCTCGATTTAATCATTTCAATATCGATTTAATCATTTCAATCTCGGTTAAAATAACATTTCAATCTCAATTTAATCATTTCAATCTCGATTTAATCACTAATTTCAAATTCGATTTTATCATTTCAATCTCAATTTTATCATTTCAATCTCAATTCAATCATTTCAATCTCAATTTAATCATTTCAATCTCATTTTAATCATTTCAATGTCAATTTAATCATTTCAATCTCAATTTAATCATTTAAATCTCGATTAAGTCACTCATTTCAATATTGATTTTATCATTTCTATCTTGATTTAATAATGTCAATCTCGATTTAACCATTTTAATCTTGATTTAATCATTTCAATCTCAATTTAATCATTTCAATTTCAATTTAATCATTTCAATCTCAATTTAATCATTTCAATCTCGATTTAAACATTTCAATCTCGATTTAATTAACATTTCAATCTCGATTTAATCATTTCAATCTCCATTTAATCATTTCAATCTCAATTTAATCATTTCAATCTCGATTTAATCATTTCAATCTCGATTTAATCATTTCAATATCGATTTAATTATTTCAATCTTGATTTTATCATTTCAATCTCGGTTAAAATAACATTTCAATCTCAATTTAATCATTTCTATCTCGATTTAATTATTTCAATCTTGATTTTATCATTTCAATTTCGGTTAAAATAACATTTCAATCTCAATTTAATCATTTCAATCTCGAATTAATCATTTCAATCTCGATTTAATCATTTCCACCTCGGTTAAAATAACATTTCCACCTCGGTTAAAATAACATTTCAATCTTAATTTAATCATTTTAATCTCGATTTTACCATTTTAATCTCAAATTAATCATTTCAATCTCAATTTTATCATTTCAATCTAGATTTAATCATTTCAATCTTGATTTAACATTTCAATCTCGATTTAATCATTTCAATCTCGATTTAATCATTTCAATCTCGATTTAATCAGTTCAATCTCTATTTAATCATTTCAATCTCGATTTAATCATTTCAATCTCGATTTAATCATTTCAATCTCGATTTAATCATTTCAATCTCGATTTAATCATTTCAATCTCGATTTAATCATTTCAATCTCGATTTAATCATTTCAATCTCGATTTAATCATTTCAATCTCAATTAAATTAACATTTCAATCTTGATTTAATCATTTCCATCTCCATTTAATCATTTCAATTTCAATTTAATCATTTCAACCTCGATTAAATCACTCGTTTTAATCTTGATTTAATGATTTCAATCTCGATTTAATCATTTCAATCTCGATTAAATTAACATTTCAATCTCGATTAAATTAACATTTCAATCTCGATTAAATTAACATTTCAATCTCGATTAAATTAACATTTCAATCTCAATTTAATCACTTCAATCTCGATTTAATCATTTCAATCTCGATTTAACCATTTTAATCTCGAATTAATCATTTCAATCTCGAATTAATCATTTCAATCTCGATTTAATCATTTCAATATCGATTTAATCATTTCAATCTCGGTTAAAATAACATTTAAATCTCAATTTAATCATTTCAATCTCGGTTAAAATAACATTTCAATCTCAATTTAATCATTTCAATCTCGATTTAATCACTAATTTCAAATTCGATTTAATCATTTCAATCTCAATTTAATCATTTCAATCTCAATTTAATCATTTCAATCTCAATTTAATCATTTCAATCTCAATTTAATCATTTAAATCTCGATTTAGTCACTCATTTCAATATTGATTTTATCATTTCTATCTCGATTTAATAATGTCAATCTCGATTTAATCATTTAAATCTTGATTTAATCATTTCAATCTCAATTTAATCATTTCAATTTCAATTTAATCATTTCAATCTCAATTTAATCATTTCAATCTCAATTTAATAATTTAAATATCGATTTAGTCACTCATTTCAATATTGATTTTATCATTTCTATCTCGATTTAATCATTTCAATCTCATTTTAATCATTTCAATCTCGATTTAAACATTTCAATCTCGATGTAATTAACATTTCAATCTCGATTTAATCATTTCAATCTCCATTTAATCATTTCAATCTCAATTTAATCATTTCAATCTCGATTAAATCTTTCATTTCAAACTCAATTTAATCATTTCAATCTCTATTTAACCATTTTAATCTCGAATTAATCATTTCAATCTCGAATTAATCATTTCAATCTCGATTTAATCATTTCAATATCAATTTAATCATTTCAATCTCGGTTAAAATAACATTTCAATCTCAATTTAATCAGTTCAATCTCGATTTAATCACTAATTTCAAATTCGATTTAATCATTTCAATTTCAATTTTATCATTTCAATCTCAATTTAATCATTTCAATCTCAATTTAATCATTTCAATCTCAATTTAATCATTTCAATCTCAATTTAATCATTTCAATCTCAATTTAATCATTTAAATTTCGATTTAGTCACTCATTTCAATATTGATTTTATCATTTCTATCTCGATTTAATAATGTCAATCTCGATTTAACCATTTTAATCTTGATTTAATCATTTCAATCTCAATGAAATCATTTCAATTTCAATTTAATCAATTCAATCTCAATTTAATCATTTCAATCTCAATTTAATCATTTCAATCTCGATTAAATCTTTCATTTCAAACTCAATTTAATCATTTCAATCTCGATTTAATCATTTCAATCTTGATTTTATCATTTCAATCTCGATTTAATCATTTCAATCTCGATTTAATCATTTCAATCTCGATTTAATCATTGCAATCTCGATTTAATCATTTCAATCTCGATTTAATCGTTTCAATCTGGATTTCATCATTTCAATCTCGATTTAATCATTTCAATCTTGATTTAATCATTTCAATCTCGATTCAATCATTTCAATATCGATTTAATCATTTCAACCTCGGTAAAAATAACATTTCAATCTCAATTTAATTACTTCAATCTCAATTTAAACATGTCAATCTCGATTTAACCATTTCAATCACGATTTTATCATTTCAAGCTCGATTTAATCATTTCAAGCTCGATTTAATCATTTCAATCTCGATTTAATCATTTCAATCTCGATTTCATCATTTCAATTTCAATTTAATCATTTCAATCTCGATTTAATCATTTCAATCTCAATTTAATCATTTTAATCTCGATTTAATCATTTCAATCTCAATTTAATCATTTCAATCTCGATTAAATCTTTCATTTCAAACTCAATTAATCATTTCAATCTTGATTTAATCATTTCAATCTTGATTTAATCAATTCAATCTCGATTAAATCATTTCAATCTCGATTAAATAATTTCAATCTCGATTTAATTATTTCAATCTCGATTTATACATTTCAATCTCGATTTAATCATTTCAATCTGGATTTCATCATTTCAATCTCGTATTAATCATTTCAATATTGATTTAATCATTTCAACCTCGGTTAAAATAACATTTCAATCTCAATTTAATCATTTCAATCTAGATTTATTCATTTCAATCTTGATTTAATCAATTCAATCTCGATTAAATCATTTCAATCTCGATTTTATCATTTCAATCTCGATTTAATCAGTTCAATCTCGATTTAATTATTTCAATCTCGATTTAATCATTTCAATCTCGATTTAATCATTTCAATCTCGATTTAATCATTTCAATCTCGATTTAATCATTTCAATCTCGATTTAATCATTTCAATCTCGATTTAATCATTTCAATCTCAATGAAATCATTTCAATTTCAATTTAATCAATTCAATCTCAATTTAATCATTTCAATCTCAATTTAATCATTTCAATCTCGATTAAATCTTTCATTTCAAACTCAATTTAATCATTTCAATCTCGATTTAATCATTTCAATCTTGATTTTATCATTTCAATCTCGATTTAATCATTTCAATCTCGATTTAATCATTTCAATCTCGATTTAATCATTTCAATCTCGATTTAATCATTTCAATCTCGATTTAATCGTTTCAATCTGGATTTCATCATTTCAATCTCGATTTAATCATTTCATTCTTGATTTAATCATTTCAATCTCGATTCAATCATTTCAATATCGCTTTAATCATTTCAACCTCGGTTAAAATAACATTTCAATCTCAATTTAATTACTTCAATCTCAATTTAAACATGTCAATCTCGATTTAACCATTTCAATCACGATTTTATCATTTCAAGCTCGATTTAATCATTTCAAGCTCGATTTAATCATTTCAATCTCGATTTAATCATTTCAATCTCGATTTCATCATTTCAATTTCAATTTAATCATTTCAATCTCAATTAAATTAACATTTCAATCTCGATTTAATCATTTCCATCTCCATTTAATCATTTCAATCTCAATTTAATCATTTCAACCTCGATTAAATCACTCGTTTTAATCTTGGTTTAATGATTTCAATCTCGATTTAATCATTTCAATCTCGATTAAATTAACATTTCAATCTCGATTAAATTAACATTTCAATCTCGATTAAATTAACATTTCAATCTCGATTAAATTAACATTTCAATCTCGATTAAATTAACATTTCAATCTCAATTTAATCACTTCAATCTCAATTAAATCACTCATTTCAATCTCGATTAAATCATTTCAATCTCGATTTAATTATTTCAATCTCGATTTAATCATTTCAATCTGGATTTCATCATTTCAATCTCGATTTAATCATTTCAATATCGATTTAATCATTTCAATCTCGGTTAAAATAACATTTCAATCTCAATTTAATCATTTCAATCTCGATTTAATCACTAATTTCAAATTCGATTTAATCATTTCAATCTCGATTTAATCATTTCAATCTCGATTTATTCATTTCAATCTCGATTTAATCATTTCAATCTCGATTTAATCATTTCAATCTCGATTTAATCATTTCAATCTTGATTTAATCATTTCAATCTCAATTAAATTAACATTTCAATCTCGATTTAATCATTTCCATCTCCATTTAATCATTTCAACCTCGATTAAATCACTCGTTTTAATCATGGTTTAATGATTTCAATCTCGATTTAATCATTTCAATCTCGATTAAATTAACATTTCAATCTCGATTAAATTAACATTTCAATCTCGATTAAATTAACATTTCAATCTCGATTAAATTAACATTTCAATCTCGATTAAATTAACATTTCAATCTCGATTAAATTAACATTTCAATCACGATTAAATTAACATTTCAATCTCAATTTAATCACTTCAATCTCAATTAAATCACTCATTTCAATCTCAATTTAATCATTTCAATCTCGATTTTACCATTTTAATCTCGAATTAATCATTTCAATCTCGAATTAATCATTTCAATCTCGATTTAATCATTTCAATATCGATTAAATCATTTCAATCTCGGTTAAAATAACATTTCAATCTCAATTTAATCATTTCAATCTCGATTTAATCATTAATTTCAAATTCGATTTAATCAATTCAATCTCAATTTTATCATTTCAATCTCAATTTAATCATTTCAATCTCGATTTAATCACTAATTTCAAATTCGATTTAATCAATTCAATCTCAATTTTATCATTTCAATCTCAATTTAATCATTTCAATCTCAATTTAATCATTTCAATCTCATTTTTATCATTTCAATCTCAATTTAATCATTTCAATCTCAATTTAATCATTTCAATCTCGATTTAATCATTTCAATCTCGATTTAATCATTTCAATCTCGATTTAATCATTTCAATCTCGATTTAATCATTTCAATCTCGATTTAATCATTTCAATCTCAATTAAATTAACATTTCTATCTCGATTTAATCATTTCCATCTCCATTTAATCATTTCAATCTCAATTTAATCATTTCAACCTCGATTAAATCACTCGTTTTAATCATGGTTTAATGATTTCAATCTCGATTTAATCATTTCAATCTCTATTAAATTAACATTTCAATCTCGATTAAATTAACATTTCAATCTCGATTAAATTAACATTTCAATCTCGATTAAATTAACATTTCAATCTCGATTAAATTAACATTTCAATCTCGATTAAATTAACATTTCAATCTCGATTAAATTAACATTTCAATCTCGATTTAATCATTTCAATCTCTATTAAATTAACATTTCAATCTCGATTAAATTAACATTTCAATCTCGATTAAATTAACATTTCAATCTCGATTAAATTAACATTTCAATCTCGATTAAATTAACATTTCAATCTCGATTAAATTAACATTTCAATCTCGATTAAATTAACATTTCAATCTCAATTTAATCACTTCAATCTCAATTAAATCACTCATTTCAATCTCAATTTAATCATTTCAATCTCGATTTAACCATTTTAATCTCGAATTAATCATTTCAATCTCGAATTAATCATTTCAATCTCGATTTAATCATTTCAATATCGATTTAATCATTTCAATCTCGGTTAAAATAACATTTCAATCTCAATTTAATCATTTCAATCTCAATTTAATCACTAATTTCAAATTCGATTTAATCAATTCAATCTCAATTTTATCATTTCAATCTCAATTTAATCATTTCAATCTCAATTTAATCATTTCAATCTCATTTTAATCATTTCAATCTCAATTTAATCATTTCAATCTCAATTTAATCATTTTAATCTCGATTTAGTCACTCATTTCAATATTGATTTTATCATTTCTATCTTGATTTAATAATGTCAATCTCGATTTAACCATTTTAATCTTGATTTAATCATTTCAATCTCAATTTAATCATTTCAATTTCAATTTAATCATTTCAATCTCAATTTAATCATTTCAATCTCTTTTTAATCATTTCAATCTCGATTTAAACATTTCAATCTCGATGTAATTAACATTTCAATCTCGATTTAATCATTTCAATCTCCATTTAATCATTTCAATCTCAATTTAATCATTTTAATCTCGATTAAATCTTTCATTTCAAACTCAATTTAATCATTTCAATCTCGATTTAATCATTTCAATCTTGATTTTATCACTTCAATCTCGATTTAACCATTTCAATCTCGATTTAATCATTTCAATCTCGATTAAATCATTTCAATCTCGATTTAATCATTTCAATCTCGATTTAATCGTTTCAATCTGGATTTCATCATTTCAATCTCGATTTAATCATTTCAATCTTGATTTAATCATTTCAATCTCGATTAAATCATTTCAATATCGATTTAATCATTTCAACCTCGGTTAAAATAACATTTCAATCTCAATTTAATTACTTCAATCTCGATTAAATCACTCATTTCAATCTCGATTTAATCATTTCAATCTCAATTTAAACATTTCAATCTCGATTTAACCATTTCAATCACGATTTTATCATTTCCAGCTCGATATAATCATTTCAAGCTCGATTTAATCATTTCAATCTCGATTTAATCATTTCAATCTCGATTTCATCATTTCAATCTCAATTTAATCATTTCAATCTCGATTTAATCATTTTAATCTCAATTTAATCATTTCAATCTCGATTTAATCATTTCAATCTCAATTTAATCATTTCAATCTCGATTAAATCTTTCATTTCAAACTCAATTTAATCATTTCAATCTCGATTTAATCATTTCAATCTTGATTTTGTCATTTCAATCTCGATTTAATCATTTCAATCTCGATTTAATCATTTCAATCTCGATTTAATTATTTCAATCTCGATTTAATCATTTCAATCTCGATTTAATCATTTCAATCTGGATTTCATCATTTCAATCTCTATTTAATCATTTCAATATCGATTTAATCATTTCAACCTCAGTTAAAATAACATTTCAATCTCGATTTAATCATTTCAATCTCGATTTAATCATTTCAATCTCGATTTAATCATTTCAATCTCGATTTAATCATTTCAATCTCGATTTAATCATTTCAATCTCGATTTAATCATTTCAATCTCGATTTAATCATTTCAATCTCGATTTAATCATTTCAATCTCGATTTAATCATTTCAATCACGATTTAATCATTTCAATCTCGATTTAATCATTTCAATCTCGATTTAATCATTTCAATCTCGATTTAATCATTTCAATCTCGATTTAATCATTTCAATCTCGATTTATTCATTTCAATCTCGATTTAATCATTTCAATCTCGATTTAATCATTTCAATCTCGATTTAATCATTTCAATCTCGATTTAATCATTTCAATCTCAATTAAATTAAAATTTCAATCTCGATTTAATCATTTCCATCTCCATTTAATCATTTCAATCTCAATTTAATCATTTCAACCTCGATTAAATCACTCGTTTTAATCATGGTTTAATGATTTCAATCTCGATTTAATCATTTCAATCTCGATTAAATTAACATTTCAATCTCGATTAAATTAACATTTCAATCTCGATTAAATTAACATTTCAATCTCGATTAAATTAACATTTCAATCTCGATTAAATTAACATTTCAATCTCGATTAAATTAACATTTCAATCTCGATTTAATCATTTCAATCTCTATTAAATTAACATTTCAATCTCGATTAAATTAACATTTCAATCTCGATTAAATTAACATTTCAATCTCGATTAAATTAACATTTCAATCTCGATTAAATTAACATTTCAATCTCGATTAAATTAACATTTCAATCTCGATTAAATTAACATTTCAATCTCAATTTAATCACTTCAATCTCAATTAAATCACTCATTTCAATCTCAATTTAATCATTTCAATCTCGATTTAACCATTTTAATCTCGAATTAATCATTTCAATCTCGAATTAATCATTTCAATCTCGATTTAATCATTTCAATATCGATTTAATCATTTCAATCTCGGTTAAAATAACATTTCAATCTCAATTTAATCATTTCAATCTCGATTTAATCACTAATTTCAAATTCGATTTAATCAATTCAATCTCAATTTTATCATTTCAATCTCAATTTAATCATTTCAATCTCAATTTAATCATTTCAATCTCATTTTAATCATTTCAATCTCAATTTAATCATTTCAATCTCAATTTAATCATTTTAATCTCGATTTAGTCACTCATTTCAATATTGATTTTATCATTTCTATCTTGATTTAATAATGTCAATCTCGATTTAACCATTTTAATCTTGATTTAATCATTTCAATCTCAATTTAATCATTTCAATTTCAATTTAATCATTTCAATCTCAATTTAATCATTTCAATCTCTTTTTAATCATTTCAATCTCGATTTAAACATTTCAATCTCGATGTAATTAACATTTCAATCTCGATTTAATCATTTCAATCTCCATTTAATCATTTCAATCTCAATTTAATCATTTTAATCTCGATTAAATCTTTCATTTCAAACTCAATTTAATCATTTCAATCTCGATTTAATCATTTCAATCTTGATTTTATCACTTCAATCTCGATTTAACCATTTCAATCTCGATTTAATCATTTCAATCTCGATTAAATCATTTCAATCTCGATTTAATCATTTCAATCTCGATTTAATCGTTTCAATCTGGATTTCATCATTTCAATCTCGATTTAATCATTTCAATCTTGATTTAATCATTTCAATCTCGATTAAATCATTTCAATATCGATTTAATCATTTCAACCTCGGTTAAAATAACATTTCAATCTCAATTTAATTACTTCAATCTCGATTAAATCACTCATTTCAATCTCGATTTAATCATTTCAATCTCAATTTAAACATTTCAATCTCGATTTAACCATTTCAATCACGATTTTATCATTTCCAGCTCGATATAATCATTTCAAGCTCGATTTAATCATTTCAATCTCGATTTAATCATTTCAATCTCGATTTCATCATTTCAATCTCAATTTAATCATTTCAATCTCGATTTAATCATTTTAATCTCAATTTAATCATTTCAATCTCGATTTAATCATTTCAATCTCAATTTAATCATTTCAATCTCGATTAAATCTTTCATTTCAAACTCAATTTAATCATTTCAATCTCGATTTAATCATTTCAATCTTGATTTTGTCATTTCAATCTCGATTTAATCATTTCAATCTCGATTTAATCATTTCAATCTCGATTTAATTATTTCAATCTCGATTTAATCATTTCAATCTCGATTTAATCATTTCAATCTGGATTTCATCATTTCAATCTCTATTTAATCATTTCAATATCGATTTAATCATTTCAACCTCAGTTAAAATAACATTTCAATCTCGATTTAATCATTTCAATCTCGATTTAATCATTTCAATCTCGATTTAATCATTTCAATCTCGATTTAATCATTTCAATCTCGATTTAATCATTTCAATCTCGATTTAATCATTTCAATCTCGATTTAATCATTTCAATCTCGATTTAATCATTTCAATCTCGATTTAATCATTTCAATCACGATTTAATCATTTCAATCTCGATTTAATCATTTCAATCTCGATTTAATCATTTCAATCTCGATTTAATCATTTCAATCTCGATTTAATCATTTCAATCTCGATTTATTCATTTCAATCTCGATTTAATCATTTCAATCTCGATTTAATCATTTCAATCTCGATTTAATCATTTCAATCTCGATTTAATCATTTCAATCTCAATTAAATTAAAATTTCAATCTCGATTTAATCATTTCCATCTCCATTTAATCATTTCAATCTCAATTTAATCATTTCAACCTCGATTAAATCACTCGTTTTAATCATGGTTTAATGATTTCAATCTCGATTTAATCATTTCAATCTCGATTAAATTAACATTTCAATCTCGATTAAATTAACATTTCAATCTCGATTAAATTAACATTTCAATCTCGATTAAATTAACATTTCAATCTCGATTAAATTAACATTTCAATCTCAATTTAATCACTTCAATCTCAATTAAATCACTCATTTCAATCTCAATTTAATCATTTCAATCTCGATTTTACAATTTTAATCTCGAATTAATCATTTCAATCTCGAATTAATCATTTCAATCTCGATTTAATCATTTCAATATCGATTAAATCATTTCAATCTCGGTTAAAATAACATTTCAATCTCAATTTAATCATTTCAATCTCGATTTAATCACTAATTTCAAATTCGATTTAATCAATTCAATCTCAATTTTATCATTTCAATCTCAATTTAATCATTTCAATCTCGATTTAATCATTTCAATCTCGATTTAATCATTTCAATCTCGATTTAATTATTTCAATCTCGATTTAATCATTTCAATCTCGATTTAATCATTTCAATCTGGATTTCATCATTTCAATCTCTATTTAATCATTTCAATATCGATTTAATCATTTCAACCTCAGTTAAAATAACATTTCAATCTCGATTTAATCATTTCAATCTCGATTTAATCATTTCAATCTCGATTTAATCATTTCAATCTCGATTTAATCATTTCAATCTCGATTTAATCATTTCAATCTCGATTTAATCATTTCAATCTCGATTTAATCATTTCAATCTCGATTTAATCATTTCAATCTCGATTTAATCATTTCAATCACGATTTAATCATTTCAATCTCGATTTAATCATTTCAATCTCGATTTAATCATTTCAATCTCGATTTAATCATTTCAATCTCGATTTAATCATTTCAATCTCGATTTATTCATTTCAATCTCGATTTAATCATTTCAATCTCGATTTAATCATTTCAATCTCGATTTAATCATTTCAATCTCGATTTAATCATTTCAATCTCAATTAAATTAACATTTCAATCTCGATTTAATCATTTCCATCTCCATTTAATCATTTCAATCTCAATTTAATCATTTCAACCTCGATTAAATCACTCGTTTTAATCATGGTTTAATGATTTCAATCTCGATTTAATCATTTCAATCTCGATTAAATTAACATTTCAATCTCGATTAAATTAACATTTCAATCTCGATTAAATTAACATTTCAATCTCGATTAAATTAACATTTCAATCTCGATTAAATTAACATTTCAATCTCGATTAAATTAACATTTCAATCTCAATTTAATCACTTCAATCTCAATGAAATCACTCATTTCAATCTCGATTAAATTAACATTTCAATCTCAATTTAATCACTTCAATCTCAATTAAATCACTCATTTCAATCTCAATTTAATCATTTCAATCTCGATTTTACAATTTTAATCTCGAATTAATCATTTCAATCTCGAATTAATCATTTCAATCTCGATTTAATCATTTCAATATCGATTAAATCATTTCAATCTCGGTTAAAATAACATTTCAATCTCAATTTAATCATTTCAATCTCGATTTAATCACTAATTTCAAATTCGATTTAATCAATTCAATCTCAATTTTATCATTTCAATCTCAATTTAATCATTTCAATCTCAATTTAATCATTTCAATCTCATTTTTATCATTTCAATCTCAATTTAATCATTTCAATCTCAATTTAATCATTTCAATCTCGATTTAATCATTTCAATCTCGATTTAATCATTTCAATCTCGTTTTAATCATTTCAATCTCGATTTAATCATTTCAATCTCGATTTAATCATTTCAATCTCGATTTAATCATTTCAATCTCGATTTAATCATTTCAATCTCAATTAAATTAACATTTCTATCTCGATTTAATCATTTCCATCTCCATTTAATCATTTCAATCTCAATTTAATCATTTCAACCTCGATTAAATCACTCGTTTTAATCATGGTTTAATGATTTCAATCCCGATTTAATCATTTCAATCTCGATTAAATTAACATTTCAATCTCGATTAAATTAACATTTCAATCTCGATTAAATTAACATTTCAATCTCGATTAAATTAACATTTCAATCTCGATTAAATTAACATTTCAATCTCAATTTAATCACTTCAATCTCAATTAAATCACTCATTTCAATCTCAATTTAATCATTTCAATCTCGATTTTACCATTTTAATCTCGAATTAATCATTTCAATCTCGAATTAATCATTTCAATCTCGATTTAATCATTTCAATATCGATTAAATCATTTCAATCTCGGTTAAAATAACATTTCAATCTCAATTTAATCATTTCAATCTCGATTTAATCACTAATTTAAAATTCGATTTAATCAATTCAATCTCAATTTTATCATTTCAATCTCAATTTAATCATTTCAATCTCAATTTAATCATTTCAATCTCATTTTTATCATTTCAATCTCAATTTAATCATTTCAATCTCAATTTAATCATTTCAATCTCGATTTAATCATTTCAATCTCGATTTAATCATTTCAATCTCGATTTAATCATTTCAATCTCGATTTAATCATTTCAATCTCGATTTAATCATTTCAATCTCGATTTAATCATTTCAATCTCAATTAAATTAACATTTCTATCTCGATTTAATCATTTCCATCTCCATTTAATCATTTCAATCTCAATTTAATCATTTCAACCTCGATTATATCACTCGTTTTAATCATGGTTTAATGATTTCAATCTCGATTTAATCATTTCAATCTCTATTAAATTAACATTTCAATCTCGATTAAATTAACATTTCAATCTCGATTAAATTAACATTTCAATCTCGATTAAATTAACATTTCAATCTCGATTAAATTAACATTTCAATCTCAATTTAATCACTTCAATCTCAATTAAATCACTCATTTCAATCTCAATTTAATCATTTCAATCTCGATTTAACCATTTTAATCTCGAATTAATCATTTCAATCTCGAATTAATCATTTCAATCTTGATTTAATCATTTCAATATCGATTTAATCATTTCAATCTCGGTTAAAATAACATTTCAATCTCAATTTAATCATTTTAATCTCGATTTAATCACTAATTTCAAATTCGATTTAATCAATTCAATCTCAATTTTATCATTTCAATCTCAATTTAATCATTTCAATCTCAATTTAATCATTTCAATCTCATTTTAATCATTTCAATCTCAATTTAATCATTTCAATCTCAATTTAATCATTTAAATCTCGATTTAGTCACTCATTTCAATATTGATTTTATCATTTCTATCTTGATTTAATAATGTCAATCTCGATTTAACCATTTTAATCTTGATTTAATCATTTCAATCTCAATTTAATCATTTCAATTTCAATTTAATCATTTCAATTTCAATTTAATCATTTCAATCTCTTTTTAATCATTTCAATCTCGATTTAAACATTTCAATCTCGATGTAATTAACATTTCAATCTCGATTTAATCATTTCAATCTCCATTTAATCATTTCAATCTCAATTTAATCATTTCAATCTCGATTAAATCTTTCATTTCAAACTCAATTTAATCATTTCAATCTCGATTTAATCATTTCAATCTTGATTTTATCACTTCAATCTCGATTTAATCATTTCAATATCGATTTAATCATTTCAATCTCGATTTAATCATTTCAATCTCGATTTAATCATTTCAATCTCGATTTAATCGTTTCAATCTGGATTTCATCATTTCAATCTCGATTTAATCATTTCAATCTTGATTTAATCATTTCAATCTCGATTCAATCATTTCAATATCGATTTAATCATTTCAACCTCGGTTAAAATAACATTTCAATCTCAATTTAATTACTTCAATCTCGATTAAATCACTCATTTCAATCTCGATTTAATCATTTCAATCTCAATTTAAACATTTCAATCTCGATTTAACCATTTCAATCACGATTTTATCATTTCAAGCTCGATTTAATCATTTCAAGCTCGATTTAATCATTTCAATCTCGATTTAATCATTTCAATCTCGATTTCATCATTTCAATCTCAATTTAATCATTTCAATCTCGATTTAATCATTTTAATCTCAATTTAATCATTTCAATCTCGATTTAATCATTTCAATCTCAATTTAATCATTTCAATCTCGATTAAATCTTTCATTTCAAACTCAATTTAATCATTTCAATCTCGATTTAATCATTTCAATCTTGATTTTGTCATTTCAATCTCGATTTAATCATTTCAATCTCGATTTAATCATTTCAATCTCGATTTAATTATTTCAATCTCGATTTAATCATTTCAATCTCGATTTAAACATTTCAATCTGGATTTCATCATTTCAATCTCTATTTAATCATTTCAATATCGATTTAATCATTTCAACCTCAGTTAAAATAACATTTCAATCTCGATTTAATCATTTCAATCTCGATTTAATCATTTCAATCTCGATTTAATCATTTCAATCTCGATTTAATCATTTCAATCTCGATTTAATCATTTCAATCTCGATTTAATCATTTCAATCACGATTTAATCATTTCAATCTCGATTTAATCATTTCAATCTCGATTTAATCATTTCAATCTCAATTAAATTAACATTTCAATCTCGATTTAATCATTTCAATCTCAATTTAATCATTTCAACCTCGATTAAATCACTCGTTTTAATCTTGGTTTAATGATTTCAATCTCGATTTAATCATTTCAATCTCGATTAAATTAACATTTCAATCTCGATTAAATTAAAATTTCAATCTCGATTAAATTGACATTTCAATCTCGATTAAATTAACATTTCAATCTCGATTAAATTAACATTTCAATCTCAATTAAATCACTCATTTCAATCTCAGATTAATCATTTCAATCTCGATTTAATCATTTCAATCTCGATTTAACCATTTTAATCTCGAATTAATCATTACAATCTCGAATTAATCATTTCAATCTCGATTTACTCATTTCAATATCGATTTAATCATTTCAATCTCGGTTAAAATAACATTTCAATCTCAATTTAATCATTTCAATCTCGATTTAATCACTAATTTCAAATTCGATTTAATCATTTCAATCTCAATTTTATTATTTCAATCTCAATTTAATCATTTCAATCTCAATTTAATCATTTCAATCTCAATTTAATCATTTCAATCTCAATTTAATCATTTCAATCTCAATTTAATCATTTAAATCTCGATTTAGTCACTCATTTCAATATTGATTTTATCATTTCTATCTCGATTTAATAATGTCAATCTCGATTTAACCATTTTAATCTTGATTTAATCATTTCAATCTCAATTAAATCATTTCAATTTCAATTTAATCAATTCAATCTCAATTTAATCATTTCAATCTCAATTTAATCATTTCAATCTCGATCAAATCTTTCATTTCAAACTCAATTTAATCATTTCAATCTCGATTTAATCATTTCAATCTTGATTTTATCATTTCAATCTCGATTTAATCATTTCAATCTCAATTTAATCATTTCAATCTCGATTTAATCATTTCAATCTCGATTTAATCATTTCAATCTCGATTTAATCATTTCAATCTCGATTTAATCGTTTCAATCTGGATTTCATCATTTCAATCTCGATTTAATCATTTCAATCTCGATTTAATCATTTCAATCTCGATATAATCATTTCAATCTCGATTTAATCATTTCAATATCGATTTAATTATTTCAATCTTGATTTTATCATTTCAATTTCGGTTAAAATAACATTTCAATCTCAATTTAATCATTTCAATCTCGATTAAATCACCCATTTCAATCTCAATTTAATCATTTCAATCTCGAATTAATCATTTTAATCTCGATTTAATCATTTCAATCTCGATTTTACCATTTTAATCTCAAATTAATCATTTTAATCTCGAATTAATCATTTCAATCTCGATTTAATCATTTCCACCTCGGTTAAAATAACATTTCAATCTCAATTTAATCATTTTAATCTCGATTTTAAAATTTTAATCTCAAATTAATCATTTCAATCTCGAATTAATCATTTCAATCTCGATTTAATCATTTCAATATCGATTTAATCATTTCAACCTCGGTTAAAATAACATTTCAATCTCAATTTTATCATTTCAATCTCGATTTAATCATTTCAATCTCGATTTAATCATTTCAATCTCGATTTAATCATTTCAATCTCGATTTAATCAGTTCAATCTCTATTTAATCATTTCAATCTCGATTTAATCATTTCAATCTCGATTTAATCATTTCAATCTCGATTTAATCATATAAATCTCGATTTAATCATTTCAATCTCGATTTAATCATTTCAATCTCGATTTAATCATTTCAATCTCGATTTAATCATTTCAATCTCAATTAAATTAACATTTCAATCTTGATTTAATCATTTCCATCTCCATTTAATCATTTCAATCTCAATTTAATCATTTCAACCTCGATTAAATCACTCGTTTTAATCTTGATTTAATCTTTTCAATCTCGATTTAATCATTTCAATCTCGATTAAATTAACATTTCAATCTCGATTAAATTATCATTTCAATCTCGATTAAATTAACATATCAATCTCGATTAAATTAACATTTCAATCTCAATTTAATCACTTCAATCTCAATTTAATCATTTCAATCTCGATTTAACCATTTTAATCTCGAATTAATCATTTCAATCTCGAATTAATCATTTCAATCTCGATTTAATCATTTCAATATCGATTTAATCATTTCAATCTCGGTTAAAATAACATTTCAATCTCAATTTAATCATTTCAATCTCGGTTAAAATAACATTTCAATCTCAATTTAATCATTTCAATCTCGATTTAATCACTAATTTCAAATTCGATTTAATCATTTCAATCTCAATTTTATCATTTCAATCTCAATTTAATCATTTCAATCTCAATTTAATCATTTCAATCTCAATTTAATCATTTCAATCTCAATTTAATCATTTAAATCTCGATTTAGTCACTCATTTCAATATTGATTTTATCATTTCTATCTCGATTTAATAATGTCAATCTCAATTTAACCATTTTAATCTTGATTTAATCATTTCAATCTCAATTTAATCATTTCAATCTCAATTTAATCATTTCAATCTCAATTTAATAATTTAAATATCGATTTAGTCACTCATTTCAATATTGATTTTATCATTTCTATCTCGATTTAATCATTTCAATCTCTTTTTAATCATTTCAATCTCGATTTAAACATTTCAATCTCGATGTAATTAACATTTCAATCTCGATTTAATCATTTCAATCTCCATTTAATCATTTCAATCTCAATTTAATCATTTCAATCTCAATTTAATCATTTAAATCTCGATTTAGTCACTCATTTCAATATTGATTTTATCATTTCTATCTCGATTTAATAATGTCAATCTCCATTTAACCATTTTAATCTTGATTTAATCATTTCAATCTCAATTTAATCATTTCAATCTCAATTTAATCATTTCAATCTCAATTTAATAATTTAAATATCGATTTAGTCACTCATTTCAATATTGATTTTATCATTTCTATCTCGATTTAATCATTTCAATCTCTTTTTAATCATTTCAATCTCGATTTAAACATTTCAATCTCGATGTAATTAACATTTCAATCTCGATTTAATCATTTCAATCTCAATTTAATCATTTCAATCTCAATTTAATCATTTCAATCTCAATTTAATCATTTAAATCTCGATTTAGTCACTCATTTCAATATTGATTTTATCATTTCTATCTCGATTTAATAATGTCAATCTCGATTTAACCATTTTAATCTTGATTTAATCATTTCAATCTCAATTTAATCATTTCAATTTCAATTTAATCATTTCAATCTCAATTTAATCATTTCAATCTCAATTTAATAATTTAAATATCGATTTAGTCACTCATTTCAATATTGATTTTATCATTTCTATCTCGATTTAATAATGTCAATCTCGATTTAACCATTTTAATCTTGATTTAATCATTTCAATCTCGATTTAATCATTTCAATCTCAATTTAATCATTTTAATCTCGATTTAATCATTTCAATCTCAATTTAATCATTTCAATCTCGATTAAATCTTTCATTTCAAACTCAATTAATCATTTCAATCTTGATTTAATCATTTCAATCTTGATTTAATCAATTCAATCTCGATTAAATCATTTCAATCTCGATTAAATAATTTCAATCTCGATTTAATTATTTCAATCTCGATTTATACATTTCAATCTCGATTTAATCATTTCAATCTGGATTTCATCATTTCAATCTCGTATTAATCATTTCAATATTGATTTAATCATTTCAACCTCGGTTAAAATAACATTTCAATCTCAATTTAATCATTTCAATCTAGATTTATTCATTTCAATCTTGATTTAATCAATTCAATCTCGATTAAATCATTTCAATCTCGATTTTATCATTTCAATCTCGATTTAATCAGTTCAATCTCGATTTAATTATTTCAATCTCGATTTAATCATTTCAATCTCGATTTAATCATTTCAATCTCGATTTAATCATTTCAATCTCGATTTAATCATTTCAATCTCGATTTAATCATTTCAATCTCGATTTAATCATTTCAATCTCAATGAAATCATTTCAATTTCAATTTAATCAATTCAATCTCAATTTAATCATTTCAATCTCAATTTAATCATTTCAATCTCGATTAAATCTTTCATTTCAAACTCAATTTAATCATTTCAATCTCGATTTAATCATTTCAATCTTGATTTTATCATTTCAATCTCGATTTAATCATTTCAATCTCGATTTAATCATTTCAATCTCGATTTAATCATTTCAACCTCGATTAAATCACTCGTTTTAATCTTGGTTTAATGATTTCAATCTCGATTTAATCATTTCAATCTCGATTAAATTAACATTTCAATCTCGATTAAATTACCATTTCAATCTCGATTAAATTAACATTTCAATCTCGATTAAATTAACATTTCAATCTCGATTAAATTAACATTTCAATCTCAATTTAATCACTTCAATCTCAATTAAATCACTCATTTCAATCTCGATTAAATCATTTCAATCTCGATTTAATTATTTCAATCTCGATTTAATCATTTCAATCTGGATTTCATCATTTCAATCTCGATTTAATCATTTCAATATCGATTTAATCATTTCAATCTCGGTTAAAATAACATTTCAATCTCAATTTAATCATTTCAATCTCGATTTAATCACTAATTTCAAATTCGATTTAATCAATTCAATCTCAATTTTATCATTTCAATCTCAATTTAATCATTTCAATCTCAATTTAATCATTTCAATCTCATTTTAATCATTTCAATCTCAATTTAATCATTTCAATCTCAATTTAATCATTTAAATCTCGATTTAGTCACTCATTTCAATATTGATTTTATCATTTCTATCTTGATTTAATAATGTCAATCTCGATTTAACCATTTTAATCTTGATTTAATCATTTCAATTTCAATTTAATCATTTCAATCTCAATTTAATCATTTCAATCTCTTTTTAATCATTTCAATCTCGATTTAAACATTTCAATCTCGATGTAATTAACATTTCAATCTCGATTTAATCATTTCAATCTCGATTCAATCATTTCAATATCGATTTAATCATTTCAACCTCGGTTAAAATAATATTTCAATTTCAATTTAATTACTTCAATCTCGATTAAATCACTCATTTCATTCTCGATTTAATCATTTCAAACTCAATTTAAACATTTCAATCTCGATTTAATCATTTCAATCTTGATTTAATCAATTCAATCTCGATTAAATCATTTCAATCTCGATTAAATCATTTCAATCTCGATTTAATTATTTCAATCTCGATTTAATCATTTCAATCTCGATTTAATCATTTCAATCTGGATTTCATCATTTCAATCTCGATTTAATCATTTCAATATTGATTTAATCATTTCAACCTCGGTTAAAATAACATTTCAATCTCAATTTAATCATTTCAATCTAGATTTATTCATTTCAATTTTGATTTAATTAATTCAATCTCGATTAAATCATTTCAATCTCGATTTTATCATTTCAATCTCGATTTAATCAGTTCAATCTCGATTTAATTATTTCAATCTCGATTTAATCATTTCAATCTCGATTTAATCATTTCAATCTCGATTTAATCATTTCAATCTCGATTTAATCATTTCAATCTCGATTTATTCATTTCAATCTCGATTTAATCATTTCAATCTCGATTTAATCATTTCAATCTCGATTTAATCATTTCAATCTTGATTTAATCATTTCAATCTCAATTAAATTAACATTTCAATCTCGATTTAATCATTTCCATCTCCATTTAATCATTTCAACCTCGATTAAATCACTCGTTTTAATCATGGTTTAATGATTTCAATCTCGATTTAATCATTTCAATCTCGATTAAATTAACATTTCAATCTCGATTAAATTAACATTTCAATCTCGATTAAATTAACATTTCAATCTCGATTAAATTAACATTTCAATCTCGATTAAATTAACATTTCAATCTCGATTAAATTAACATTTCAATCACGATTAAATTAACATTTCAATCTCAATTTAATCACTTCAATCTCAATTAAATCACTCATTTCAATCTCAATTTAATCATTTCAATCTCGATTTTACCATTTTAATCTCGAATTAATCATTTCAATCTCGAATTAATCATTTCAATCTCGATTTAATCATTTCAATATCGATTAAATCATTTCAATCTCGGTTAAAATAACATTTCAATCTCAATTTAATCATTTCAATCTCGATTTAATCATTAATTTCAAATTCGATTTAATCAATTCAATCTCAATTTTATCATTTCAATCTCAATTTAATCATTTCAATCTCGATTTAATCACTAATTTCAAATTCGATTTAATCAATTCAATCTCAATTTTATCATTTCAATCTCAATTTAATCATTTCAATCTCAATTTAATCATTTCAATCTCATTTTTATCATTTCAATCTCAATTTAATCATTTCAATCTCAATTTAATCATTTCAATCTCGATTTAATCATTTCAATCTCGATTTAATCATTTCAATCTCGATTTAATCATTTCAATCTCGATTTAATCATTTCAATCTCGATTTAATCATTTCAATCTCGATTTAATCATTTCAATCTCAATTAAATTAACATTTCTATCTCGATTTAATCATTTCCATCTCCATTTAATCATTTCAATCTCAATTTAATCATTTCAACCTCGATTAAATCACTCGTTTTAATCATGGTTTAATGATTTCAATCTCGATTTAATCATTTCAATCTCTATTAAATTAACATTTCAATCTCGATTAAATTAACATTTCAATCTCGATTAAATTAACATTTCAATCTCGATTAAATTAACATTTCAATCTCGATTAAATTAACATTTCAATCTCGATTAAATTAACATTTCAATCTCGATTTAATCATTTCAATCTCTATTAAATTAACATTTCAATCTCGATTAAATTAACATTTCAATCTCGATTAAATTAACATTTCAATCTCGATTAAATTAACATTTCAATCTCGATTAAATTAACATTTCAATCTCGATTAAATTAACATTTCAATCTCGATTAAATTAACATTTCAATCTCAATTTAATCACTTCAATCTCAATTAAATCACTCATTTCAATCTCAATTTAATCATTTCAATCTCGATTTAACCATTTTAATCTCGAATTAATAATTTCAATCTCGAATTAATCATTTCAATCTCGATTTAATCATTTCAATATCGATTTAATCATTTCAATCTCGGTTAAAATAACATTTCAATCTCAATTTAATCATTTCAATCTCGATTTAATCACTAATTTCAAATTCGATTTAATCAATTCAATCTCAATTTTATCATTTCAATCTCAATTTAATCATTTCAATCTCAATTTAATCATTTCAATCTCATTTTAATCATTTCAATCTCAATTTAATCATTTCAATCTCAATTTAATCATTTTAATCTCGATTTAGTCACTCATTTCAATATTGATTTTATCATTTCTATCTTGATTTAATAATGTCAATCTCGATTTAACCATTTTAATCTTGATTTAATCATTTCAATCTCAATTTAATCATTTCAATTTCAATTTAATCATTTCAATCTCAATTTAATCATTTCAATCTCTTTTTAATCATTTCAATCTCGATTTAAACATTTCAATCTCGATGTAATTAACATTTCAATCTCGATTTAATCATTTCAATCTCCATTTAATCATTTCAATCTCAATTTAATCATTTTAATCTCGATTAAATCTTTCATTTCAAACTCAATTTAATCATTTCAATCTCGATTTAATCATTTCAATCTTGATTTTATCACTTCAATCTCGATTTAACCATTTCAATCTCGATTTAATCATTTCAATCTCGATTAAATCATTTCAATCTCGATTTAATCATTTCAATCTCGATTTAATCGTTTCAATCTGGATTTCATCATTTCAATCTCGATTTAATCATTTCAATCTTGATTTAATCATTTCAATCTCGATTAAATCATTTCAATATCGATTTAATCATTTCAACCTCGGTTAAAATAACATTTCAATCTCAATTTAATTACTTCAATCTCGATTAAATCACTCATTTCAATCTCGATTTAATCATTTCAATCTCAATTTAAACATTTCAATCTCGATTTAACCATTTCAATCACGATTTTATCATTTCCAGCTCGATTTAATCATTTCAAGCTCGATTTAATCATTTCAATCTCGATTTAATCATTTCAATCTCGATTTCATCATTTCAATCTCAATTTAATCATTTCAATCTCGATTTAATCATTTTAATCTCAATTTAATCATTTCAATCTCGATTTAATCATTTCAATCTCAATTTAATCATTTCAATCTCGATTAAATCTTTCATTTCAAACTCAATTTAATCATTTCAATCTCGATTTAATCATTTCAATCTTGATTTTGTCATTTCAATCTCGATTTAATCATTTCAATCTCGATTTAATCATTTCAATCTCGATTTAATTATTTCAATCTCGATTTAATCATTTCAATCTCGATTTAATCATTTCAATCTGGATTTCATCATTTCAATCTCTATTTAATCATTTCAATATCGATTTAATCATTTCAACCTCAGTTAAAATAACATTTCAATCTCGATTTAATCATTTCAATCTCGATTTAATCATTTCAATCTCGATTTAATCATTTCAATCTCGATTTAATCATTTCAATCTCGATTTAATCATTTCAATCTCGATTTAATCATTTCAATCTCGATTTAATCATTTCAATCTCGATTTAATCATTTCAATCTCGATTTAATCATTTCAATCTCGATTTAATCATTTCAATCACGATTTAATCATTTCAATCTCGATTTAATCATTTCAATCTCGATTTAATCATTTCAATCTCGATTTAATCATTTCAATCTCGATTTAATCATTTCAATCTCGATTTATTCATTTCAATCTCGATTTAATCATTTCAATCTCGATTTAATCATTTCAATCTCGATTTAATCATTTCAATCTCGATTTAATCATTTCAATCTCAATTAAATTAACATTTCAATCTCGATTTAATCATTTCCATCTCCATTTAATCATTTCAATCTCAATTTAATCATTTCAACCTCGATTAAATCACTCGTTTTAATCATGGTTTAATGATTTCAATCTCGATTTAATCATTTCAATCTCGATTAAATTAACATTTCAATCTCGATTAAATTAACATTTCAATCTCGATTAAATTAACATTTCAATCTCGATTAAATTAACATTTCAATCTCGATTAAATTAACATTTCAATCTCGATTAAATTAACATTTCAATCTCAATTTAATCACTTCAATCTCAATTAAATCACTCATTTCAATCTCAATTTAATCATTTCAATCTCGATTTTACAATTTTAATCTCGAATTAATCATTTCAATCTCGAATTAATCATTTCAATATCGATTAAATCATTTCAATCTCGGTTAAAATAACATTTCAATCTCAATTTAATCATTTCAATCTCGATTTAATCACTAATTTCAAATTCGATTTAATCAATTCAATCTCAATTTTATCATTTCAATCTCAATTTAATCATTTCAATCTCAATTTAATCATTTCAATCTCATTTTTATCATTTCAATCTCAATTTAATCATTTCAATCTCAATTTAATCATTTCAATCTCGATTTAATCATTTCAATCTCGATTTAATCATTTCAATCTCGTTTTAATCATTTCAATCTCGATTTAATCATTTCAATCTCGATTTAATCATTTCAATCTCGATTTAATCATTTCAATCTCGATTTAATCATTTCAATCTCAATTAAATTAACATTTCTATCTCGATTTAATCATTTCCATCTCCATTTAATCATTTCAATCTCAATTTAATCATTTCAACCTCGATTAAATCACTCGTTTTAATCATGGTTTAATGATTTCAATCTCGATTTAATCATTTCAATCTCGATTAAATTAACATTTCAATCTCGATTAAATTAACATTTCAATCTCGATTAAATTAACATTTCAATCTCGATTAAATTAACATTTCAATCTCGATTAAATTAACATTTCAATCTCAATTTAATCACTTCAATCTCAATTAAATCACTCATTTCAATCTCAATTTAATCATTTCAATCTCGATTTTACCATTTTAATCTCGAATTAATCATTTCAATCTCGAATTAATCATTTCAATCTCGATTTAATCATTTCAATATCGATTAAATCATTTCAATCTCGGTTAAAATAACATTTCAATCTCAATTTAATCATTTCAATCTCGATTTAATCACTAATTTAAAATTCGATTTAATCAATTCAATCTCAATTTTATCATTTCAATCTCAATTTAATCATTTCAATCTCAATTTAATCATTTCAATCTCATTTTTATCATTTCAATCTCAATTTAATCATTTCAATCTCAATTTAATCATTTCAATCTCGATTTAATCATTTCAATCTCGATTTAATCATTTCAATCTCGATTTAATCATTTCAATCTCGATTTAATCATTTCAATCTCGATTTAATCATTTCAATCTCGATTTAATCATTTCAATCTCGATTTAATCATTTCAATCTCAATTAAATTAACATTTCTATCTCGATTTAATCATTTCCATCTCCATTTAATCATTTCAATCTCAATTTAATCATTTCAACCTCGAT
Organism: Leiobunum rupestre; assembly: GCF_980474605.1. Classification (NCBI taxonomy): domain Eukaryota; kingdom Metazoa; phylum Arthropoda; class Arachnida; order Opiliones; family Sclerosomatidae; genus Leiobunum; species Leiobunum rupestre. Next base: position 25,000,477 of record NC_143394.1, on the reverse strand, counting down.
TATATCACTCGTTTTAATCATGGTTTAATGATTTCAATCTCGATTTAATCATTTCAATCTCTATTAAATTAACATTTCAATCTCGATTAAATTAACATTTCAATCTCGATTAAATTAACATTTCAATCTCGATTAAATTAACATTTCAATCTCGATTAAATTAACATTTCAATCTCAATTTAATCACTTCAATCTCAATTAAATCACTCATTTCAATCTCAATTTAATCATTTCAATCTCGATTTAACCATTTTAATCTCGAATTAATCATTTCAATCTCGAATTAATCATTTCAATCTTGATTTAATCATTTCAATATCGATTTAATCATTTCAATCTCGGTTAAAATAACATTTCAATCTCAATTTAATCATTTTAATCTCGATTTAATCACCAATTTCAAATTCGATTTAATCAATTCAATCTCAATTTTATCATTTCAATCTCAATTTAATCATTTCAATCTCAATTTAATCATTTCAATCTCATTTTAATCATTTCAATCTCAATTTAATCATTTCAATCTCAATTTAATCATTTAAATCTCGATTTAGTCACTCATTTCAATATTGATTTTATCATTTCTATCTTGATTTAATAATGTCAATCTCGATTTAACCATTTTAATCTTGATTTAATCATTTCAATCTCAATTTAATCATTTCAATTTCAATTTAATCATTTCAATTTCAATTTAATCATTTCAATCTCTTTTTAATCATTTCAATCTCGATTTAAACATTTCAATCTCGATGTAATTAACATTTCAATCTCGATTTAATCATTTCAATCTCCATTTAATCATTTCAATCTCAATTTAATCATTTCAATCTCGATTAAATCTTTCATTTCAAACTCAATTTAATCATTTCAATCTCGATTTAATCATTTCAATCTTGATTTTATCACTTCAATCTCGATTTAATCATTTCAATATCGATTTAATCATTTCAATCTCGATTTAATCATTTCAATCTCGATTTAATCATTTCAATCTCGATTTAATCGTTTCAATCTGGATTTCATCATTTCAATCTCGATTTAATCATTTCAATCTTGATTTAATCATTTCAATCTCGATTCAATCATTTCAATATCGATTTAATCATTTCAACCTCGGTTAAAATAACATTTCAATCTCAATTTAATTACTTCAATCTCGATTAAATCACTCATTTCAATCTCGATTTAATCATTTCAATCTCAATTTAAACATTTCAATCTCGATTTAACCATTTCAATCACGATTTTATCATTTCAAGCTCGATTTAATCATTTCAAGCTCGATTTAATCATTTCAATCTCGATTTAATCATTTCAATCTCGATTTCATCATTTCAATCTCAATTTAATCATTTCAATCTCGATTTAATCATTTTAATCTCAATTTAATCATTTCAATCTCGATTTAATCATTTCAATCTCAATTTAATCATTTCAATCTCGATTAAATCTTTCATTTCAAACTCAATTTAATCATTTCAATCTCGATTTAATCATTTCAATCTTGATTTTGTCATTTCAATCTCGATTTAATCATTTCAATCTCGATTTAATCATTTCAATCTCGATTTAATTATTTCAATCTCGATTTAATCATTTCAATCTCGATTTAATCATTTCAATCTGGATTTCATCATTTCAATCTCTATTTAATCATTTCAATATCGATTTAATCATTTCAACCTCAGTTAAAATAACATTTCAATCTCGATTTAATCATTTCAATCTCGATTTAATCATTTCAATCTCGATTTAATCATTTCAATCTCGATTTAATCATTTCAATCTCGATTTAATCATTTCAATCTCGATTTAATCATTTCAATCTCGATTTAATCATTTCAATCACGATTTAATCATTTCAATCTCGATTTAATCATTTCAATCTCGATTTAATCATTTCAATCTCAATTAAATTAACATTTCAATCTCGATTTAATCATTTCAATCTCAATTTAATCATTTCAACCTCGATTAAATCACTCGTTTTAATCTTGGTTTAATGATTTCAATCTCGATTTAATCATTTCAATCTCGATTAAATTAACATTTCAATCTCGATTAAATTAAAATTTCAATCTCGATTAAATTGACATTTCAATCTCGATTAAATTAACATTTCAATCTCGATTAAATTAACATTTCAATCTCAATTAAATCACTCATTTCAATCTCAGATTAATCATTTCAATCTCGATTTAATCATTTCAATCTCGATTTAACCATTTTAATCTCGAATTAATCATTTCAATCTCGAATTAATCATTTCAATCTCGATTTACTCATTTCAATATCGATTTAATCATTTCAATCTCGGTTAAAATAACATTTCAATCTCAATTTAATCATTTCAATCTCGATTTAATCACTAATTTCAAATTCGATTTAATCATTTCAATCTCAATTTTATCATTTCAATCTCAATTTAATCATTTCAATCTCAATTTAATCATTTCAATCTCAATTTAATCATTTCAATCTCAATTTAATCATTTCAATCTCAATTTAATCATTTAAATCTCGATTTAGTCACTCATTTCAATATTGATTTTATCATTTCTATCTCGATTTAATAATGTCAATCTCGATTTAACCATTTTAATCTTGATTTAATCATTTCAATCTCAATTAAATCATTTCAATTTCAATTTAATCAATTCAATCTCAATTTAATCATTTCAATCTCAATTTAATCATTTCAATCTCGATCAAATCTTTCATTTCAAACTCAATTTAATCATTTCAATCTCGATTTAATCATTTCAATCTTGATTTTATCATTTCAATCTCGATTTAATCATTTCAATCTCGATTTAATCATTTCAATCTCGATTTAATCATTTCAATCTCGATTTAATCATTTCAATCTCGATTTAATCATTTCAATCTCGATTTAATCGTTTCAATCTGGATTTCATCATTTCAATCTCGATTTAATCATTTCAATCTCGATTTAATCATTTCAATCTCGATATAATCATTTCAATCTCGATTTAATCATTTCAATATCGATTTAATTATTTCAATCTTGATTTTATCATTTCAATTTCGGTTAAAATAACATTTCAATCTCAATTTAATCATTTCAATCTCGATTAAATAACCCATTTCAATCTCAATTTAATCATTTCAATCTCGAATTAATCATTTTAATCTCGATTTAATCATTTCAATCTCGATTTTACCATTTTAATCTCAAATTAATCATTTTAATCTCGAATTAATCATTTCAATCTCGATTTAATCATTTCCACCTCGGTTAAAATAACATTTCAATCTCAATTTAATCATTTTAATCTCGATTTTAAAATTTTAATCTCAAATTAATCATTTCAATCTCGAATTAATCATTTCAATCTCGATTTAATCATTTCAATATCGATTTAATCATTTCAACCTCGGTTAAAATAACATTTCAATCTCAATTTTATCATTTCAATCTCGATTTAATCATTTCAATCTCGATTTAATCATTTCAATCTCGATTTAATCATTTCAATCTCGATTTAATCAGTTCAATCTCTATTTAATCATTTCAATCTCGATTTAATCATTTCAATCTCGATTTAATCATTTCAATCTCGATTTAATCATATAAATCTCGATTTAATCATTTCAATCTCGATTTAATCATTTCAATCTCGATTTAATCATTTCAATCTCGATTTAATCATTTCAATCTCAATTAAATTAACATTTCAATCTTGATTTAATCATTTCCATCTCCATTTAATCATTTCAATCTCAATTTAATCATTTCAACCTCGATTAAATCACTCGTTTTAATCTTGATTTAATCTTTTCAATCTCGATTTAATCATTTCAATCTCGATTAAATTAACATTTCAATCTCGATTAAATTATCATTTCAATCTCGATTAAATTAACATATCAATCTCGATTAAATTAACATTTCAATCTCAATTTAATCACTTCAATCTCAATTTAATCATTTCAATCTCGATTTAACCATTTTAATCTCGAATTAATCATTTCAATCTCGAATTAATCATTTCAATCTCGATTTAATCATTTCAATATCGATTTAATCATTTCAATCTCGGTTAAAATAACATTTCAATCTCAATTTAATCATTTCAATCTCGGTTAAAATAACATTTCAATCTCAATTTAATCATTTCAATCTCGATTTAATCACTAATTTCAAATTCGATTTAATCATTTCAATCTCAATTTTATCATTTCAATCTCAATTTAATCATTTCAATCTCAATTTAATCATTTCAATCTCAATTTAATCATTTCAATCTCAATTTAATCATTTAAATCTCGATTTAGTCACTCATTTCAATATTGATTTTATCATTTCTATCTCGATTTAATAATGTCAATCTCAATTTAACCATTTTAATCTTGATTTAATCATTTCAATCTCAATTTAATCATTTCAATCTCAATTTAATCATTTCAATCTCAATTTAATAATTTAAATATCGATTTAGTCACTCATTTCAATATTGATTTTATCATTTCTATCTCGATTTAATCATTTCAATCTCTTTTTAATCATTTCAATCTCAATTTAATCATTTAAATCTCGATTTAGTCACTCATTTCAATATTGATTTTATCATTTCTATCTCGATTTAATAATGTCAATCTCAATTTAACCATTTTAATCTTGATTTAATCATTTCAATCTCAATTTAATCATTTCAATCTCAATTTAATCATTTCAATCTCAATTTAATAATTTAAATATCGATTTAGTCACTCATTTCAATATTGATTTTATCATTTCTATCTCGATTTAATAATTTCAATCTCTTTTTAATCATTTCAATCTCGATTTAAACATTTCAATCTCGATGTAATTAACATTTCAATCTCGATTTAATCATTTCAATCTCAATTTAATCATTTCAATCTCAATTTAATCATTTCAATCTCAATTTAATCATTTAAATCTCGATTTAGTCACTCATTTCAATATTGATTTTATCATTTCTATCTCGATTTAATAATGTCAATCTCGATTTAACCATTTTAATCTTGATTTAATCATTTCAATCTCAATTTAATCATTTCAATTGCAATTTAATCATTTCAATCTCAATTTAATCATTTCAATCTCAATTTAATAATTTAAATATCGATTTAGTCACTCATTTCAATATTGATTTTATCATTTCTATCTCGATTTAATCATTTCAATATCTTTTTAATCATTTCAATCTCGATTTAAACATTTCAATCTCGATGTAATTAACATTTCAATCTCGATTTAATCATTTCAATCTCCATTTAATCATTTCAATCTCAATTTAATCATTTCAATCTCAATTTAATCATTTCAATCTCGATTAAATCTTTCATTTCAAACTCAATTTAATCATTTCAATCTCGATTTAATCATTTCAATCTTGATTTTATCATTTCAATCTCGATTTAATCATTTCAATCTCGATTTAATCATTTCAATCTCGATTTAATCATTTCAATCTCGATTTAATCATTTCAATCTCGATTTAATCATTTCAATCTCGATTTAATCATTTCAATCTCGATTTAATCGTTTCAATCTGGATTTCATCATTTCAATCTCGATTTAATCATTTCAATCTTGATTTAATCATTTCAATCTCGATTCAATCATTTCAATATCGATTTAATCATTTCAACCTCGGTTAAAATAACATTTCAATCTCAATTTAATTACTTCAATCTCGATTAAATCACTCATTTCAATCTCGATTTAATCATTTCAATCTCAATTTAAACATTTCAAGCTCGATTTAATCATTTCAATCTCGATTTAATCATTTCAATCTCGATTTCATCATTTCAATCTCAATTTAATCATTTCAATCTCGATTTAATCATTTTAATCTCAATTTAATCATTTTAATCTCAATTTAATCATTTCAATCTCGATTTAATCATTTCAATCTCGATTTAATCATTTCAATCTCGATTAAATCTTTCATTTCAAACTCAATTTAATCATTTCAATCTCGATTTAATCATTTCAATCTCGATTTAATCATTTCCACCTCGGTTAAAATAACATTTCAATTTCAATTTAATAATTTAATCTCGATTTTACCATTTTAATCTCAAATTAATCATTTCAATCTCGATTTAATCATTTCAATCTCGGTTAAAATAACATTTCAATCTCAATTTAATTACTTCAATCTCGATTAAATCACTCATTTCAATCACGATTTTATCATTTCAAGCTCGATTTAATCATTTCAAGCTCGATTTAATCATTTCAATCTCGATTTAATCATTTCAATCTCGATTTCATCATTTCAATCTCAATTTAATCATTTCAATCTCGATTTAATCATTTTAATCTCAATTTAATCATTTTAATCTCAATTTAATCATTTCAATCTCGATTTAATCATTTCAATCTCGATTTAATCATTTCAATCTCGATTAAATCTTTCATTTCAAACTCAATTTAATCATTTCAATCTCGATTTAATCATTTCAATCTCGATTTAATCATTTCCACCTCGGTTAAAATAACATTTCAATTTCAATTTAATAATTTAATCTCGATTTTACCATTTTAATCTCAAATTAATCATTTCAATCTCGATTTAATCATTTCAATCTCGATTTAATCATTTCAATCTCGATTTAATCATTTCAATCTCGATTTAATCATTTCAATCTCGATTTAATCATTTCAATCACGATTTAATCATTTCAATCTCGATTTAATCATTTCAATCTCGATTTAATCATTTCAATCTCAATTAAATTAACATTTCAATCTCGATTTAATCATTTCAATCTCAATTTAATCATTTCAACCTCGATTAAATCACTCGTTTTAATCTTGGTTTAATGATTTCAATCTCGATTTAATCATTTCAATCTCGATTAAATTAACATTTCAATCTCGATTAAATTAACATTTCAATCTCGATTAAATTGACATTTCAATCTCGATTAAATTAACATTTCAATCTCGATTAAATTAACATTTCAATCTCAATTAAATCACTCATTTCAATCTCAGATTAATCATTTCAATCTCGATTTAATCATTTCAATCTCGATTTAACCATTTTAATCTCGAATTAATCATTTCAATCTCGAATTAATCATTTCAATCTCGATTTACTCATTTCAATATCGATTTAATCATTTCAATCTCGGTTAAAATAACATTTCAATCTCAATTTAATCATTTCAATCTCGATTTAATCACTAATTTCAAATTCGATTTAATCATTTCAATCTCAATTTTATCATTTCAATCTCAATTTAATCATTTCAATCTCAATTTAATCATTTCAATCTCAATTTAATCATTTCAATCTCAATTTAATCATTTCAATCTCAATTTAATCATTTAAATCTCGATTTAGTCACTCATTTCAATATTGATTTTATCATTTCTATCTCGATTTAATAATGTCAATCTCGATTTAACCATTTTAATCTTGATTTAATCATTTCAATCTCAATTAAATCATTTCAATTTCAATTTAATCAATTCAATCTCAATTTAATCATTTCAATCTCAATTTAATCATTTCAATCTCGATCAAATCTTTCATTTCAAACTCAATTTAATCATTTCAATCTCGATTTAATCATTTCAATCTTGATTTTATCATTTCAATCTCGATTTAATCATTTCAATCTCGATTTAATCATTTCAATCTCGATTTAATCATTTCAATCTCGATTTAATCATTTCAATCTCGATTTAATCATTTCAATCTCGATTTAATCGTTTCAATCTGGATTTCATCATTTCAATCTCGATTTAATCATTTCAATCTCGATTTAATCATTTCAATCTCGATATAATCATTTCAATCTCGATTTAATCATTTCAATATCGATTTAATTATTTCAATCTTGATTTTATCATTTCAATCTCGGTTAAAATAACATTTCAATCTCAATTTAATCATTTCTATCTCGATTTAATTATTTCAATCTTGATTTTATCATTTCAATTTCGGTTAAAATAACATTTCAATCTCAATTTAATCATTTCAATCTCGATTAAATCACCCATTTCAATCTCAATTTAATCATTTCAATCTCGAATTAATCATTTTAATCTCGATTTAATCATTTCAATCTCGATTTTACCATTTTAATCTCAAATTAATCATTTTAATCTCGAATTAATCATTTCAATCTCGATTTAATCATTTCCACCTCGGTTAAAATAACATTTCAATCTCAATTTAATCATTTTAATCTCGATTTTAAAATTTTAATCTCAAATTAATCATTTCAATCTCGAATTAATCATTTCAATCTCGATTTAATCATTTCAATATCGATTTAATCATTTCAACCTCGGTTAAAATAACATTTCAATCTCAATTTTATCATTTCAATCTCGATTTAATCATTTCAATCTCGATTTAATCATTTCAATCTCGATTTAATCATTTCAATCTCGATTTAATCAGTTCAATCTCTATTTAATCATTTCAATCTCGATTTAATCATTTCAATCTCGATTTTATCATTTCAATCTCGATTTAATCATATAAATCTCGATTTAATCATTTCAATCTCGATTTAATCATTTCAATCTCGATTTAATCATTTCAATCTCGATTTAATCATTTCAATCTCGATTTAATCATTTCAATCTCAATTAAATTAACATTTCAATCTTGATTTAACCATTTTAATCTCGAATTAATCATTTCAATCTCGAATTAATCATTTCAATCTCGATTTACTCATTTCAATATCGATTTAATCATTTCAATCTCGGTTAAAATAACATTTCAATCTCAATTTAATCATTTCAATCTCGATTTAATCACTAATTTCAAATTCGATTTAATCATTTCAATCTCAATTTTATCATTTCAATCTCAATTTAATCATTTCAATCTCAATTTAATCATTTCAATCTCAATTTAATCATTTCAATCTCAATTTAATCATTTCAATCTCAATTTAATCATTTAAATCTCGATTTAGTCACTCATTTCAATATTGATTTTATCATTTCTATCTCGATTTAATAATGTCAATCTCGATTTAACCATTTTAATCTTGATTTAATCATTTCAATCTCAATTAAATCATTTCAATTTCAATTTAATCAATTCAATCTCAATTTAATCATTTCAATCTCAATTTAATCATTTCAATCTCGATCAAATCTTTCATTTCAAACTCAATTTAATCATTTCAATCTCGATTTAATCATTTCAATCTTGATTTTATCATTTCAATCTCGATTTAATCATTTCAATCTCGATTTAATCATTTCAATCTCGATTTAATCATTTCAATCTCGATTTAATCATTTCAATCTCGATTTAATCATTTCAATCTCGATTTAATCGTTTCAATCTGGATTTCATCATTTCAATCTCGATTTAATCATTTCAATCTCGATTTAATCATTTCAATCTCGATATAATCATTTCAATCTCGATTTAATCATTTCAATATCGATTTAATTATTTCAATCTTGATTTTATCATTTCAATTTCGGTTAAAATAACATTTCAATCTCAATTTAATCATTTCAATCTCGATTAAATCACCCATTTCAATCTCAATTTAATCATTTCAATCTCGAATTAATCATTTTAATCTCGATTTAATCATTTCAATCTCGATTTTACCATTTTAATCTCAAATTAATCATTTTAATCTCGAATTAATCATTTCAATCTCGATTTAATCATTTCCACCTCGGTTAAAATAACATTTCAATCTCAATTTAATCATTTTAATCTCGATTTTAAAATTTTAATCTCAAATTAATCATTTCAATCTCGAATTAATCATTTCAATCTCGATTTAATCATTTCAATATCGATTTAATCATTTCAACCTCGGTTAAAATAACATTTCAATCTCAATTTTATCATTTCAATCTCGATTTAATCATTTCAATCTCGATTTAATCATTTCAATCTCGATTTAATCAGTTCAATCTCTATTTAATCATTTCAATCTCGATTTAATCATTTAAATCTCGATTTAATCATTTCAATCTCGATTTAATCATATAAATCTCGATTTAATCATTTCAATCTCGATTTAATCATTTCAATCTCGATTTAATCATTTCAATCTCGATTTAATCATTTCAATCTCGATTTAATCATTTCAATCTCAATTAAATTAACATTTCAATCTTGATTTAATCATTTCCATCTCCATTTAATCATTTCAATCTCAATTTAATCATTTCAACCTCGATTAAATCACTCGTTTTAATCTTGATTTAATCTTTTCAATCTCGATTTAATCATTTCAATCTCGATTAAATTAACATTTCAATCTCGATTAAATTATCATTTCAATCTCGATTAAATTAACATATCAATCTCGATTAAATTAACATTTCAATCTCAATTTAATCACTTCAATCTCAATTTAATCATTTCAATCTCGATTTAACCATTTTAATCTCGAATTAATCATTTCAATCTCGAATTAATCATTTCAATCTCGATTTAATCATTTCAATATCGATTTAATCATTTCAATCTCGGTTAAAATAACATTTCAATCTCAATTTAATCATTTCAATCTCGGTTAAAATAACATTTCAATCTCAATTTAATCATTTCAATCTCGATTTAATCACTAATTTCAAATTCGATTTAATCATTTCAATCTCAATTTTATCATTTCAATCTCAATTTAATCATTTCAATCTCAATTTAATCATTTCAATCTCAATTTAATCATTTCAATCTCAATTTAATCATTTAAATCTCGATTTAGTCACTCATTTCAATATTGATTTTATCATTTCTATCTCGATTTAATAATGTCAATCTCAATTTAACCATTTTAATCTTGATTTAATCATTTCAATCTCAATTTAATCATTTCAATCTCAATTTAATCATTTCAATCTCAATTTAATAATTTAAATATCGATTTAGTCACTCATTTCAATATTGATTTTATCATTTCTATCTCGATTTAATCATTTCAATCTCTTTTTAATCATTTCAATCTCGATTTAAACATTTCAATCTCGATGTAATTAACATTTCAATCTCGATTTAATCATTTCAATCTCCATTTAATCATTTCAATCTCAATTTAATCATTTCAATCTCAATTTAATCATTTAAATCTCGATTTAGTCACTCATTTCAATATTGATTTTATCATTTCTATCTCGATTTAATAATGTCAATCTCAATTTAACCATTTTAATCTTGATTTAATCATTTCAATCTCAATTTAATCATTTCAATCTCAATTTAATCATTTCAATCTCAATTTAATAATTTAAATATCGATTTAGTCACTCATTTCAATATTGATTTTATCATTTCTATCTCGATTTAATCATTTCAATCTCTTTTTAATCATTTCAATCTCGATTTAAACATTTCAATCTCGATGTAATTAACATTTCAATCTCGATTTAATCATTTCAATCTCAATTTAATCATTTCAATCTCAATTTAATCATTTCAATCTCAATTTAATCATTTAAATCTCGATTTAGTCACTCATTTCAATATTGATTTTATCATTTCTATCTCGATTTAATAATGTCAATCTCGATTTAACCATTTTAATCTTGATTTAATCATTTCAATCTCAATTTAATCATTTCAATTTCAATTTAATCATTTCAATCTCAATTTAATCATTTCAATCTCAATTTAATAATTTAAATATCGATTTAGTCACTCATTTCAATATTGATTTTATCATTTCTATCTCGATTTAATCATTTCAATATCTTTTTAATCATTTCAATCTCGATTTAAACATTTCAATCTCGATGTAATTAACATTTCAATCTCGATTTAATCATTTCAATCTCCATTTAATCATTTCAATCTCAATTTAATCATTTCAATCTCAATTTAATCATTTCAATCTCGATTAAATCTTTCATTTCAAACTCAATTTAATCATTTCAATCTCGATTTAATCATTTCAATCTTGATTTTATCATTTCAATCTCGATTTAATCATTTCAATCTCGATTTAATCATTTCAATCTCGATTTAATCATTTCAATCTCGATTTAATCATTTCAATCTCGATTTAATCATTTCAATCTCGATTTAATCATTTCAATCTCGATTTAATCGTTTCAATCTGGATTTCATCATTTCAATCTCGATTTAATCATTTCAATCTTGATTTAATCATTTCAATCTCGATTCAATCATTTCAATATCGATTTAATCATTTCAACCTCGGTTAAAATAACATTTCAATCTCAATTTAATTACTTCAATCTCGATTAAATCACTCATTTCAATCTCGATTTAATCATTTCAATCTCAATTTAAACATTTCAATCTCGATTTAACCATTTCAATCACGATTTTATCATTTCAAGCTCGATTTAATCATTTCAAGCTCGATTTAATCATTTCAATCTCGATTTAATCATTTCAATCTCGATTTCATCATTTCAATCTCAATTTAATCATTTCAATCTCGATTTAATCATTTTAATCTCAATTTAATCATTTTAATCTCAATTTAATCATTTCAATCTCGATTTAATCATTTCAATCTCGATTTAATCATTTCAATCTCGATTAAATCTTTCATTTCAAACTCAATTTAATCATTTCAATCTCGATTTAATCATTTCAATCTCGATTTAATCATTTCCACCTCGGTTAAAATAACATTTCAATTTCAATTTAATAATTTAATCTCGATTTTACCATTTTAATCTCAAATTAATCATTTCAATCTCGATTTAATCATTTCAATCTCGATTTAATCATTTCAATCTCGATTTAATCATTTCAATCTCGATTTAATCATTTCAATCTCGATTTAATCATTTCAATCACGATTTAATCATTTCAATCTCGATTTAATCATTTCAATCTCGATTTAATCATTTCAATCTCAATTAAATTAACATTTCAATCTCGATTTAATCATTTCAATCTCAATTTAATCATTTCAACCTCGATTAAATCACTCGTTTTAATCTTGGTTTAATGATTTCAATCTCGATTTAATCATTTCAATCTCGATTAAATTAACATTTCAATCTCGATTAAATTAACATTTCAATCTCGATTAAATTGACATTTCAATCTCGATTAAATTAACATTTCAATCTCGATTAAATTAACATTTCAATCTCAATTAAATCACTCATTTCAATCTCAGATTAATCATTTCAATCTCGATTTAATCATTTCAATCTCGATTTAACCATTTTAATCTCGAATTAATCATTTCAATCTCGAATTAATCATTTCAATCTCGATTTACTCATTTCAATATCGATTTAATCATTTCAATCTCGGTTAAAATAACATTTCAATCTCAATTTAATCATTTCAATCTCGATTTAATCACTAATTTCAAATTCGATTTAATCATTTCAATCTCAATTTTATCATTTCAATCTCAATTTAATCATTTCAATCTCGATTTAATCATTTCAATCTCCATTTAATCATTTCAATCTCAATTTAATCATTTCAATCTCAATTTAATCATTTAAATCTCGATTTAGTCACTCATTTCAATATTGATTTTATCATTTCTATCTCGATTTAATAATGTCAATCTCAATTTAACCATTTTAATCTTGATTTAATCATTTCAATCTCAATTTAATCATTTCAATCTCAATTTAATCATTTCAATCTCAATTTAATAATTTAAATATCGATTTAGTCACTCATTTCAATATTGATTTTATCATTTCTATCTCGATTTAATCATTTCAATCTCTTTTTAATCATTTCAATCTCGATTTAAACATTTCAATCTCGATGTAATTAACATTTCAATCTCGATTTAATCATTTCAATCTCAATTTAATCATTTCAATCTCAATTTAATCATTTCAATCTCAATTTAATCATTTAAATCTCGATTTAGTCACTCATTTCAATATTGATTTTATCATTTCTATCTCGATTTAATAATGTCAATCTCGATTTAACCATTTTAATCTTGATTTAATCATTTCAATCTCAATTTAATCATTTCAATTTCAATTTAATCATTTCAATCTCAATTTAATCATTTCAATCTCAATTTAATAATTTAAATATCGATTTAGTCACTCATTTCAATATTGATTTTATCATTTCTATCTCGATTTAATCATTTCAATATCTTTTTAATCATTTCAATCTCGATTTAAACATTTCAATCTCGATGTAATTAACATTTCAATCTCGATTTAATCATTTCAATCTCCATTTAATCATTTCAATCTCAATTTAATCATTTCAATCTCAATTTAATCATTTCAATCTCAATTTAATCATTTCAATCTCGATTAAATCTTTCATTTCAAACTCAATTTAATCATTTCAATCTCGATTTAATCATTTCAATCTTGATTTTATCATTTCAATCTCGATTTAATCATTTCAATCTCGATTTAATCATTTCAATCTCGATTTAATCATTTCAATCTCGATTTAATCATTTCAATCTCGATTTAATCATTTCAATCTCGATTTAATCATTTCAATCTCGATTTAATCGTTTCAATCTGGATTTCATCATTTCAATCTCGATTTAATCATTTCAATCTTGATTTAATCATTTCAATCTCGATTCAATCATTTCAATATCGATTTAATCATTTCAACCTCGGTTAAAATAACATTTCAATCTCAATTTAATTACTTCAATCTCGATTAAATCACTCATTTCAATCTCGATTTAATCATTTCAATCTCAATTTAAACATTTCAATCTCGATTTAACCATTTCAATCACGATTTTATCATTTCAAGCTCGATTTAATCATTTCAAGCTCGATTTAATCATTTCAATCTCGATTTAATCATTTCAATCTCGATTTCATCATTTCAATCTCAATTTAATCATTTCAATCTCGATTTAATCATTTTAATCTCAATTTAATCATTTCAATCTCAATTTAATCATTTCAATCTCGATTTAATCATTTCAATCTCGATTTAATCATTTCAATCTCGATTAAATCTTTCATTTCAAACTCAATTTAATCATTTCAATCTCGATTTAATCATTTCAATCTCGATTTAATCATTTCCACCTCGGTTAAAATAACATTTCAATTTCAATTTAATAATTTAATCTCGATTTTACCATTTTAATCTCAAATTAATCATTTCAATCTCGATTTAATCATTTCAATCTCGATTTAATCATTTCAATCTCGATTTAATCATTTCAATCTCGATTTAATCATTTCAATCTCGATTTAATCATTTCAATCACGATTTAATCATTTCAATCTCGATTTAATCATTTCAATCTCGATTTAATCATTTCAATCTCAATTAAATTAACATTTCAATCTCGATTTAATCATTTCAATCTCAATTTAATCATTTCAACCTCGATTAAATCACTCGTTTTAATCTTGGTTTAATGATTTCAATCTCGATTTAATCATTTCAATCTCGATTAAATTAACATTTCAATCTCGATTAAATTAACATTTCAATCTCGATTAAATTGACATTTCAATCTCGATTAAATTAACATTTCAATCTCGATTAAATTAACATTTCAATCTCAATTAAATCACTCATTTCAATCTCAGATTAATCATTTCAATCTCGATTTAATCATTTCAATCTCGATTTAACCATTTTAATCTCGAATTAATCATTTCAATCTCGAATTAATCATTTCAATCTCGATTTACTCATTTCAATATCGATTTAATCATTTCAATCTCGGTTAAAATAACATTTCAATCTCAATTTAATCATTTCAATCTCGATTTAATCACTAATTTCAAATTCGATTTAATCATTTCAATCTCAATTTTATCATTTCAATCTCAATTTAATCATTTCAATCTCAATTTAATCATTTCAATCTCAATTTAATCATTTCAATCTCAATTTAATCATTTCAATCTCAATTTAATCATTTAAATCTCGATTTAGTCACTCATTTCAATATTGATTTTATCATTTCTATCTCGATTTAATAATGTCAATCTCGATTTAACCATTTTAATCTTGATTTAATCATTTCAATCTCAATTAAATCATTTCAATTTCAATTTAATCAATTCAATCTCAATTTAATCATTTTAATCTCAATTTAATCATTTCAATCTCGATCAAATCTTTCATTTCAAACTCAATTTAATCATTTCAATCTCGATTTAATCATTTCAATCTTGATTTTATCATTTCAATCTCGATTTAATCATTTCAATCTCGATTTAATCATTTCAATCTCGATTTAATCATTTCAATCTCGATTTAATCATTTCAATCTCGATTTAATCGTTTCAATCTGGATTTCATCATTTCAATCTCGATTTAATCATTTCAATCTCGATTTAATCATTTCAATCTCGATATAATCATTTCAATCTCGATTTAATCATTTCAATATCGATTTAATTATTTCAATCTTGATTTTATCATTTCAATCTCGGTTAAAATAACATTTCAATCTCAATTTAATCATTTCTATCTCGATTTAATTATTTCAATCTTGATTTTATCATTTCAATTTCGGTTAAAATAACATTTCAATCTCAATTTAATCATTTCAATCTCGATTAAATCACCCATTTCAATCTCAATTTAATCATTTCAATCTCGAATTAATCATTTTAATCTCGATTTAATCATTTCAATCTCGATTTTACCATTTTAATCTCAAATTAATCATTTTAATCTCGAATTAATCATTTCAATCTCGATTTAATCATTTCCACCTCGGTTAAAATAACATTTCAATCTCAATTTAATCATTTTAATCTCGATTTTAAAATTTTAATCTCAAATTAATCATTTCAATCTCGAATTAATCATTTCAATCTCGATTTAATCATTTCAATATCGATTTAATCATTTCAACCTCGGTTAAAATAACATTTCAATCTCAATTTTATCATTTCAATCTCGATTTAATCATTTCAATCTCGATTTAATCATTTCAATCTCGATTTAATCATTTCAATCTCGATTTAATCAGTTCAATCTCTATTTAATCATTTCAATCTCGATTTAATCATTTCAATCTCGATTTAATCATTTCAATCTCGATTTAATCATATAAATCTCGATTTAATCATTTCAATCTCGATTTAATCATTTCAATCTCGATTTAATCATTTCAATCTCGATTTAATCATTTCAATCTCGATTTAATCATTTCAATCTCAATTAAATTAACATTTCAATCTTGATTTAACCATTTTAATCTCGAATTAATCATTTCAATCTCGAATTAATCATTTCAATCTCGATTTAATCATTTCAATATCGATTTAATCATTTCAATCTCGGTTAAAATAACATTTCAATCTCAATTTAATCATTTCAATCTCGGTTAAAATAACATTTCAATCTCAATTTAATCATTTCAATCTCGATTTAATCACTAATTTCAAATTCGATTTAATCATTTCAATCTCAATTTTATCATTTCAATCTCAATTTAATCATTTCAATCTCAATTTAATCATTTCAATCTCAATTTAATCATTTCAATCTCAATTTAATCATTTCAATCTCAATTTAATCATTTAAATCTCGATTTAGTCACTCATTTCAATATTGATTTTATCATTTCTATCTCGATTTAATAATGTCAATCTCGATTTAACCATTTTAATCTTGATTTAATCATTTCAATCTCAATTTAATCATTTCAATCTCAATTTAATCATTTCAATCTCAATTTAATAATTTAAATATCGATTTAGTCACTCATTTCAATATTGATTTTATCATTTCTATCTCGATTTAATCATTTCAATCTCTTTTTAATCATTTCAATCTCGATTTAAACATTTCAATCTCGATGTAATTAACATTTCAATCTCGATTTAATCATTTCAATCTCCATTTAATCATTTCAATCTCAATTTAATCATTTCAATCTCAATTTAATCATTTCAATCTCAATTTAATCATTTCAATCTCGATTTAATTATTTCAATCTCGATTTAATCATTTCAATATCGATTTAATCATTTCAATCTGGATTTCATCATTTCAATCTCGATTAAATCTTTCATTTCAAACTCAATTAATCATTTCAATCTCGATTTAATCATTTCAATCTTGATTTAATCAATTCAATCTCGATTAAATCATTTCAATCTCGATTAAATCATTTCAATCTCGATTTAATTATTTCAATCTCGATTTAATCATTTCAATCTCGATTTAATCATTTCAATCTGGATTTCATCATTTCAATCTCGATTTAATCATTTCAATATTGATTTAATCATTTCAACCTCGGTTAAAATAACATTTCAATCTCAATTTAATCATTTCAATCTAGATTTATTCATTTCAATCTTGATTTAATCAATTCAATCTCGATTAAATCATTTCAATCTCGATTTAATCAGTTCAATCTCGATTTAATTATTTCAATCTCGATTTAATCATTTCCATCTCCATTTAATCATTTCAATCTCAATTTAATCATTTCAACCTCGATTAAATCACTCGTTTTAATCATGGTTTAATGATTTCAATCTCGATTTAATCATTTCAATCTCGATTAAATTAACATTTCAAACTCGATTAAATTAACATTTCAATCTCGATTAAATTAACATTTCAATCTCGATTAAATTAACATTTCAATCTCGATTAAATTAACATTTCAATCTCAATTTAATCACTTCAATCTCAATTAAATCACTCATTTTAATCTCAATTTAATCATTTCAATCTCGATTTAACCATTTTAATCTCGAATTAATCATTTCAATCTCAATTTAATCATTTAAATCTCGATTTAGTCACTCATTTCAATATTGATTTTATCATTTCTATCTCGATTTAATAATGTCAATCTCGATTTAACCATTTTAATCTTGATTTAATCATTTCAATCTCAATTAAATCATTTCAATTTCAATTTAATCAATTCAATCTCAATTTAATCATTTCAATCTCTTTTTAATCATTTCAATCTCGATTTAAACATTTCAATCTCGATTTAATTAACATTTCAATCTCGATTTAATCATTTCAATCTCCATTTAATCATTTCAATCTCAATTTAATCATTTCAATCTCGATTTAATCATTTCAATATCGATTTAATTATTTCAATCTTGATTTTATCATTTCTATCTTGATTTTATAATGTCAATCTCGATTTAACCATTTTAATCTTGATTTAATCATTTCAATCTCAATTTAATCATTTCAATTTCAATTTAATCATTTCAATCTCAATTTAATCATTTCAATCTCTTTTTAATCATTTCAATCTCGATTTAAACATTTCAATCTCGATTTAATTAACATTTCAATCTCGATTTAATCATTTCAATCTCAATTTAATCATTTCTATCTCGATTTAATTATTTCAATCTTGATTTTATCATTTCAATTTCGGTTAAAATAACATTTCAATCTCAATTTAATCATTTCAATCTCGATTAAATCAACCATTTCTATCTCAATTTAATCATTTCAATCTCGATTTAATCATTTTAATCTCAATTTAATCATTTCAACCTCGATTAAATCACTCGTTTTCATCTTGATTTAATGATTTCAATCTCGATTTAATCATTTCAATCTCGATTAAATTAACATTTCAATCTCGATTAAATTATCATTTCAATCTTGATTAAATTAACATTTCAATCTCGATTAAATTAACATTTCAATCTCAATTTAATCACTTCAATCTCGATTTAATCATTTCAATCTCGATTTAACCATTTTAATCTCGAATTAATCACTCATTTCAATATTGATTTTATCATTTCTATCTCGATTTAATAATGTCAATCTCGATTTAACCATTTTAATCTTGATTTAATCATTTCAATCTCAATTTAATCATTTCAATTTCAATTTAATCATTTCAATCTCAATTTAATCATTTCAATCTCAATTTAATAATTTAAATATCGATTTAGTCACTCATTTCAATATTGATTTTATCATTTCTATCTCGATTTAATCATTTCTATCTCGATTTAATCATTTCAATCTCTTTTTAATCATTTCAATCTCGATTTAAACATTTCAATCTCGATGTAATTAACATTTCAATCTCGATTTAATCATTTCAATCTCCATTTAATCATTTCAATCTCGATTTAATCATTTCAATCTTGATTTTATCATTTCAATCTCGATTTAATCATTTCAATCTCGATTTAATCATTTCAATCTCGATTTAATCATTTCAATCTCGATTTAATCATTTCAATCTCGATTTAATCGTTTCAATCTGGATTTCATCATTTCAATCTCGATTTAATCATTTCAATCTTGATTTAATCATTTCAATCTCGATTCAATCATTTCAATATCGATTTAATCATTTCAACCTCGGTTAAAATAACATTTCAATCTCAATTTAATTACTTCAATCTCGATTAAATCACTCATTTCAATCTCGATTTAATCATTTCAATCTCAATTTAAACATTTCAATCTCGATTTAACCATTTCAATCACGATTTTATCATTTCAAGCTCGATTTAATCATTTCAAGCTCGATTTAATCATTTCAATCTCGATTTAATCATTTCAATCTCGATTTCATCATTTCAATCTCAATTTAATCATTTCAATCTCGATTTAATCATTTTAATCTCAATTTAATCATTTTAATCTCAATTTAATCATTTCAATCTCGATTTAATCATTTCAATCTCAATTTAATCATTTAAATCTCGATTAAATCTTTAATTTCAAACTCAATTTAATCATTTCAATCTCGATTTAATCATTTCAATCTTGATTTTGTCATTTCAATCTCGATTTAATCATTTCAATCTCGATTTAATCATTTCAATCTCGATTTAATCATTTCAATCTCGATTTAATCATTTCAATCTCGATTTAATCATTTCAATCTGGATTTCATCATTTCAATCTCGATTTAATCATTTCAATATCGATTTAATTATTTCAACCTTAGTTAAAATAACATTTCAATCTCAATTTAATCATTTCAATCTAGATTTATTCATTTCAATCTTGTGTTAATCAATTCAATCTCGATTAAATCATTTCAATCTCGATTAAATCATTTCAATCTCGATTTAATCATTTCAATCTCGATTTAATCAGTTCAATCTCGATTTAATCATTTCAATCTCGATTTAATCATTTCAATCTCGATTTAATCATTTCAATCTCGATTTGATCATTTCAATCTCGATTTAATCATTTCAATCTCGATTTAATCATTTCAATCTCGATTTAATCATTTCAATCTCAATTAAATTAACATTTCAATCTCGATTTAATCATTTCCATCTCCATTTAATCATTTCAATCTCAATTTAATCATTTCAACCTCAATTAAATCACTCGTTTTAATCTTGGTTTAATGATTTCAATCTCGATTTAATCATTTCAATCTCGATTAAATTAACATTTCAATCTCGATTAAATTAACACTTCAATCTCAATTAAATCACTCATTTCAATCTCAATTTAATCATTTCAATCTCGATTTAATCATTTCAATCTCGATTTAACCATTTTAATCTCGAATTAATCATTTCATTCTCGAATTAATCATTTCAATCTCGATTTAATCATTTCAATATCAATTTAATCATTTCAATCTCGGTTAAAATAACATTTCAATCTCAATTTAATCATTTCAATCTCGATTTAATCACTAATTTCAAATTCGATTTAATCATTTCAATCTCAATTTTATCATTTCAATCTCAATTTAATCATTTCAATCTCAATTTAATCATTTCAATCTCAATTTAATCATTTCAATCTCAATTTAATCATTTCAATCTCAATTTAATCATTTCAATCTCAATTTAATCATTTAAATTTCGATTTAGTTACTCATTTCAATATTGATTTTATCATTTCTATCTCGATTTAATAATGTCAATCTCGATTTAACCATTTTAATCTTGATTTAATCATTTCAATCTCAATTAAATCATTTCAATTTCAATTTAATCAATTCAATCTCAATTTAATCATTTCAATCTCAATTTAATCATTTCAATCTCGATTAAATCTTTCATTTCAAACTCAATTTAATCATTTCAATCTCGATTTAATCATTTCAATCTTGATTTTATCATTTCAATCTCGATTTAATCATTTCAATCTCGATTTAATCATTTCAATCTCGATTTAATCATTTCAATCTCGATTTTATCATTTCAATCTCGATTTAATCGTTTCAATCTGGATTTCATCATTTCAATCTCGATTTAATCATTTCAATCTTGATTTAATCATTTCATTCTCGATTCAATCATTTCAATATCGATTTAATCATTTCAACCTCGGTTAAAATAACATTTCAATCTCAATTTAATTACTTCAATCTCAATTTAAACATGTCAATCTCGATTTAACCATTTCAATCACGATTTTATCATTTCAAGCTCGATTTAATCATTTCAAGCTCGATTTAATCATTTCAATCTTGATTTAATCATTTCAATCTCGATTTCATCATTTCAATTTCAATTTAATCATTTCAATCTCGATTTAATCATTTCAATCTCAATTTAATCATTTCAATCTCGATTTAATCATTTCAATCTCAATTTAATCATTTCAATCTCGATTTAATCATTTCAATCTCAATTTAATCATTTCAATCTCGATTAAATCTTTCATTTCAAACTCAATTAATCATTTCAATCTCGATTTAATCATTTCAATCTTGATTTAATCAATTCAATCTCAATTTAATCATTTCAATCTCGATTTAATCATTTCAATCTCAATTTAATCATTTCAATCTCGATTTAATCATTTCAATCTCAATTTAATCATTTCAATCTCGATTAAATCTTTCATTTCAAACTCAATTAATCATTTCAATCTCGATTTAATCATTTCAATCTTGATTTAATCAATTCAATCTCGATTAAATCATTTCAATCTCGATTAAATCATTTCAATCTCGATTTAATTATTTCAATCTCGATTTAATCATTTCAATATCGATTTAATCATTTCAATCTGGATTTCATCATTTCAATCTCGATTAAATCTTTCATTTCAAACTCAATTAATCATTTCAATCTCGATTTAATCATTTCAATCTTGATTTAATCAATTCAATCTCGATTAAATCATTTCAATCTCGATTAAATCATTTCAATCTCGATTTAATTATTTCAATCTCGATTTAATCATTTCAATCTCGATTTAATCATTTCAATCTTGATTTCATCATTTCAATCTCGATTTAATCATTTCAATATTGATTTAATCATTTCAACCTCGGTTAAAATAACATTTCAATCTCAATTTAATCATTTCAATCTAGATTTATTCATTTCAATCTTGATTTAATCAATTCAATCTCGATTAAATCATTTCAATCTCGATTTAATCAGTTCAATCTCGATTTAATTATTTCAATCTCGATTTAATCATTTCCATCTCCATTTAATCATTTCAATCTCAATTTAATCATTTCAACCTCGATTAAATCACTCGTTTTAATCATGGTTTAATGATTTCAATCTCGATTTAATCATTTCAATCTCGATTAAATTAACATTTCAAACTCGATTAAATTAACATTTCAATCTCGATTAAATTAACATTTCAATCTCGATTAAATTAACATTTCAATCTCGATTAAATTAACATTTCAATCTCAATTTAATCACTTCAATCTCAATTAAATCACTCATTTTAATCTCAATTTAATCATTTCAATCTCGATTTAACCATTTTAATCTCGAATTAATCATTTCAATCTCAATTTAATCATTTAAATCTCGATTTAGTCACTCATTTCAATATTGATTTTATCATTTCTATCTCGATTTAATAATGTCAATCTCGATTTAACCATTTTAATCTTGATTTAATCATTTCAATCTCAATTAAATCATTTCAATTTCAATTTAATCAATTCAATCTCAATTTAATCATTTCAATCTCAATTTAATAATTTCAATCTCGATTAAATCTTTCATTTCAAACTCAATTTAATCATTTCAATCTCGATTTAATCATTTCAATCTTGATTTTATCATTTCAATCTCGATTTAATCATTTCAATCTCGATTTAATCATTTCAATCTCGATTTAATCATTTCAATCTCGATTTAATCATTTCAATCTCGATTTAATCGTTTCAATCTGGATTTCATCATTTCAATCTCGATTTAATCATTTCAATCTTGATTTAATCATTTCAATCTCGATTCAATCATTTCAATATCGATTTAATCATTTCAACCTCGGTTAAAATAACATTTCAATCTCAATTTAATTACTTCAATCTCAATTTAAACATGTCAATCTTGATTTAACCATTTCAATCACGATTTTATCATTTCAAGCTCGATTTAATCATTTCAAGCTCGATTTAATCATTTCAATCTCGATTTAATCATTTCAATCTCGATTGCATCATTTCAATTTCAATTTAATCATTTCAATCTCGATTTAATCATTTCAATCTCAATTTAATCATTTCAATCTCGATTTAATCATTTCAATCTCAATTTAATCATTTCAATCTCGATTAAATCTTTCATTTCAAACTCAATTAATCATTTCAATCTCGATTTAATCATTTCAATCTTGATTTAATCAATTCAATCTCGATTAAATCATTTCAATCTCGATTAAATCATTTCAATCTCGATTTAATTATTTCAATCTCGATTTAATCATTTCAATCTCGATTAAATCATTTCAATCTGGATTTCATCATTTCAATCTCGATTTAATCATTTCAATATTGATTTAATAATTTCAACCTCGGTTAAAATAACATTTCAATCTCAATTTAATCATTTCAATCTAGATTTATTCATTTCAATCTTGATTTAATCAATTCAATCTCGATTAAATCATTTCAATCTCGATTTTATCATTTCAATCTCGATTTAATCAGTTCAATCTCGATTTAATTATTTCAATCTCGATTTAATCATTTCAATCTCGATTTAATCATTTCAATCTCGATTTAATCATTTCAATCTCGATTTAATCATTTCAATCTCGATTTAATCATTTCAATCTCGATTTAATCATTTCAATCTCGATTTAATCATTTCAATCTCGATTTAATCATTTCAATCTCAATTAAATTAACATTTCAATCTCGATTTAATCATTTCCATCTCCATTTAATCATTTCAATCTCAATTTAATCATTTCAACCTCGATTAAATCACTCGTTTTAATCATGGTTTAATGATTTCAATCTCGATTTAATCATTTCAATCTCGATTAAATTAACATTTCAATCTCTATTAAAGTAACATTTCAATCTCGATTAAATTAACATTTCAATCTCGATTAAATTAACATTTCAATCTCAATTTAATCACTTCAATCTCAATTAAATCACTCATTTCAATCTCAATTTAATCATTTCAATCTCGATTTAACCATTTTAATCTCGAATTAATCATTTCTATCTCGAATTAATCATTTCAATCTCGATTTAATCATTTCAATATCGATTTAATCATTTCAATCTCGGTTAAAATAACATTTCAATCTCAATTTAATCATTTCAATCTCGATTTAATCACTAATTTCCAATTCGATTTAATTATTTCAATCTCAATTTTATCATTTCAATCTCAATTTAATCATTTCAATCTCAATTTAATCATTTCAATCTCATTTTAATCATTTCAATCTCAATTTAATCATTTCAATCTCAATTTAATCATTTAAATCTCGATTTAGTCACTCATTTCAATATTGATTTTATCATTTCTATCTTGATTTAATAATGTCAATCTCGATTTAACCATTTTAATCTTGATTTAATCATTTCAATCTCAATTTAATCATTTCAATTTCAATTTAATCATTTCAATCTCAATTTAATCATTTCAATCTCTTTTTAATCATTTCAATCTCGATTTAAACATTTCAATCTCGATTTAATTAACATTTCAATCTCGATTTAATCATTTCAATCTCCATTTAATCATTTCAATCTCAATTTAATCATTTCAATCTCGATTTAATCATTTCAATATCGATTTAATTATTTCAATCTTGATTTTATCATTTCAATCTCGGTTAAAATAACATTTCAATCTCAATTTAATCATTTCTATCTCGATTTAATTATTTCAATCTTGATTTTATCATTTCAATTTCGGTTAAAATAACATTTCAATCTCAATTTAATCATTTCAATCTCGATTAAATCAACCATTTCTATCTCAATTTAATCAATTCAATCTCGATTTAATCATTTTAATCTCGATTTAATCATTTCAATCTCGATTTTACCATTTTAATCTCAAATTAATCATTTCAATCTCGAATTAATCATTTCAATCTCGATTTAATCATTTCAACCTCGGTTAAAATAACATTTCAATCTCAATTTTATCATTTCAATCTAGATTTAATCATTTCAATCTTTATTTAACTATTCAATCTCGATTTAATCATTTCAATCTCGATTTAATCATTTCAATCTCGATTTAATCAGTTCAATCTCTATTTAATCATTTCAATCTCGATTTAATCATTTCAATCTCGATTTAATCATTTCAATCTCGATTTAATCATTTCAATCTCGATTTAATCATTTCAATCTCGATTTAATCATTTCAATCTCGATTTAATCATTTCAATCTCGATTTAATCATTTCAATCTCGATTTAATCATTTCAATCTCAATTAAATTAACATTTCAATCTTGATTTAATCATTTCCATCTCCATTTAATCATTTCAATCTCAATTTAATCATTTCAACCTCGATTAAATCACTCGTTTTAATCTTGATTTAATGATTTCAATCTCGATTTAATCATTTCAATCTCGATTAAATTAACATTTCAATCTCGATTAAATTATCATTTCAATCTTGATTAAATTAACATTTCAATCTCGATTAAATTAACATTTCAATCTCAATTTAATCACTTCAATCTCGATTTAATCATTTCAATCTCGATTTAACCATTTTAATCTCGAATTAATCATTTCAATTTCGAATTAATCATTTCAATCTCGATTTAATCATTTCAATATCGATTTAATCATTTCAATCTCGGTTAAAATAACATTTAAATCTCAATTTAATCATTTCAATCTCGGTTAAAATAACATTTTAATCTCAATTTAATCATTTCAATCTCGATTTAATAACTAATTGCAAATTCGATTTAATCATTTCAATCTCAATTTTATCATCTCAATCTCAATTTAATCATTTCAATCTCAATTTAATCATTTCAATCTCAATTTAATCATTTCAATCTCAATTTAATCATTTAAATCTCGATTTAGTCACTCATTTCAATATTGATTTTATCATTTCTATCTCGATTTAATAATGTCAATCTCGATTTAACCATTTTAATCTTGATTTAATCATTTCAATCTCAATTTAATCATTTCAATTTCAATTTAATCATTTCAATCTCGATTTAATCATTTCAATCTCAATTAAATTAACTTATTAATCTCGATTAAATTAACATTTCAATCTCTTTTTAATCATTTCAATCTCGATTTAAACATTTCAATCTCGATGTAATTAACATTTCAATCTCGATTTAATCATATCAATCTCCATTAGATTAACTTATCAATCTCGATTAAATTAACATTTCAATCTCAATTTAATCATTTCAATATCAATTTAATCATTTCAATCTCAATTTAATCATTTCAATCTCAATTAAATCATTTCAATCTCGATTAAATCACTCATTTCAAGATCGATTTAATCATTTCAATCTCGATTTAATCATTTCAATCTCGATTTAATCATTTCAATCTCGATTTAATCATTTCAATCTCGATTTAATCATTTCAATCTCGATTTAATCATTTCAATCTCGATTTAATCATTTCAATCTCGATTTAATCATTTCAATCTCGATTTAATCATTTCAATCTCGATTTAATCATTTCAATCTCGATTTAATCATTTCAATCTCAATTAAATTAACATTTCAATCTTGATTTAATCATTTCCATCTCCATTTAATCATTTCAATCTCAATTTAATCATTTCAACCTCGATTAAATCACTCGTTTTAATCTTGATTTAATGATTTCAATCTCGATTTAATCATTTCAATCTCGATTAAATTAACATTTCAATCTCGATTAAATTATCATTTCAATCTTGATTAAATTAACATTTCAATCTCGATTAAATTAACATTTCAATCTCAATTTAATCACTTCAATCTCGATTTAATCATTTTAATCTCGATTTAACCATTTTAATCTCGAATTAATCATTTCAATTTCGAATTAATCATTTCAATCTCGATTTAATCATTTCAATATCGATTTAATCATTTCAATCTCGGTTAAAATAACATTTCAATCTCAATTTAATCATTTCAATCTCAATTTTATCATTTCAATCTCAATTTAATCATTTCAATCTCAATTTAATCATTTCAATCTCAATTTAATCATTTCAATCTCAATTTAATCATTTAAATCTCGATTTAGTCACTCATTTCAATATTGATTTTATCATTTCTATCTCGATTTAATAATGTCAATCTCGATTTAACCATTTTAATCTTGATTTAATCATTTATATCTCAATTTAATCATTTCAATTTCAATTTAATCATTTCAATCTCAATTTAATCATTTCAATCTCAATTTAATAATTTAAATATCGATTTAGTCACTCATTTCAATATTGATTTTATCATTTCTATCTCGATTTAATCATTTCAATCTCTTTTTAATCATTTCAATCTCGATTTAAACATTTCAATCTCGATGTAATTAACATTTCAATCTCGATTTAATCATATCAATCTCCATTAAATTAACTTATCAATCTCGATTAAATTAACATTTCAATCTCAATTTAATCATTTCAATCTCAATTTAATCATTTCAATCTCAATTTAATCATTTCAATCTCAATTAAATCATTTCAATCTCGATTAAATCACTCATTTCAAGATCGATTTAATCATTTCAATCTCGATTTAATCATTTCAACCTCGATTTAATCATTTCAATCTCGAATCAATCATTTCAGTCTCGATTTAATCATTTCAATCTCGATTTAATCATTTCAATCTCAATTTAATAATTTCAATCTCGATTTAATCATTAAAATCTCGATTTAATCATTTAAATATCGATTTAATTATTTCAATCTTGATTTTATCATTTCAATCTCGGTTAAAATAACATTTCAATTTCAATTTAATCATTTCTATCTCGATTTAATTATTTCAATCTTGATTTTATCATTTCAATCTCGGTTAAAATAACATTTCAATTTCAATTTAATCATTTCTATCTCGATTTAATTATTTCAATCTTGATTTTATCATTTCAATCTCGGTTAAAATAACATTTCAATCTCAATTTAATCATTTCCATCTCGATTAAATCACCCATTTCAATCTCAATTATATAATTTCAATCTCGATTTAAACATTTTAATCTCGATTTAATCATTTCAATTTCGATTTAATCATTTCAATCTCAAATTAATCATTTTAATCTCGATTTTACCATTTTAATCTCAAATTAATCATTTCAATCTCGAATTAATCTTTCAATCTCGATTTAATCATTTCAATATCGATTTAATCATTTCAATATCGATTTAATCATTTCAATATCGATTTAATCATTTCAACCTCGGTTAAAATAACATTTCAATCTCAATTTAATAATTTTAATCTCGATTTTACCATTTTAATCTCAAATTAATCATTTCAATCTCGAATTAATCATTTCAATCTCGATTTAATCATTTCAATATCGATTTAATCATTTCAACCTAGGTTAAAATAACATTTCAATCTCAATTTAATCATTTAAATCTCGATTTAATCATTTCAATCTTGATTAAATCATTTCAATCTCCATTTAATCATTTCAATCTCGATTTAATCATTTCAATCTCCATTTAATCATTTCAATCTCGATTTAATCATTTCAATCTCGATTAAATCATTTCAATCTTGATTTAATCATTTCAATCTCGATTTAATCATTTCAATCTCGATTTAATCATTTCAATCTCAATTAAATTAACTTATTAATCTCGATTAAATTAACATTTCAATCTCAATTTAATCATTTCAATCTCAATTTAATCATTTCAAACTCAATTTAATCATTTCAATCTCAATTAAATCATTTCAATCTCGATTAAATCACTCATTTCAAGATCGATTTAATCATTTCAATCTCGATTAAATCACTCATTTCAAGATCGATTTAATCATTTCAATCTCGATTTAATCATTTCAAACTCGATTTAATAATTTCAATCTCGATATAATCATTTCAATCTCGATTTAATCATTTCAATATCGATTTAATTATTTCAATCTTGAATTTATCATTTCAATCTCGGTTAAAATAACATTTCAATCTCAATTTAATCATTTTTATCTCGATTTAATTATTTCAATCTTGATTTTATCATTTCAATTTCGGTTAAAATAACATTTCAATCTCAATTTAATCATTTCTATCTCGATTAAATCACCCATTTCAATCTCAATTTAATTATTTCAATCTCGATTTAATCATTTTAATCTCGATTTAATCATTTCAATCTCGATTTTACCATTTTAATCTCAAATTAATCATTTTAATCTCGAATTAATCATTTCAATCTCGATTTAATCATTTCCACCTCGGTTAAAATAACATTTCAATCTCAATTTATTCATTTTAATCTCGATTTTACCATTTTAATCTCAAATTAATCATTTCAATCTCGAATTAATCATTTCAATCTCGATTTAATCATTTCAATATCG